>NC_056741.1:812410223-812558775 GCF_019279795.1 Protopterus annectens | reverse complement strand
AGACCGTATTCTGCCTTGTTGCTATAATTGGTAAAGAAGACGGGGAGATCGATGGATTGATTTAAATTATTTTCTGAACAGACTTTGGTATGAAGGATGGGTTGGTTCTCAGAGAAACTCTCTTTGTGAAACACCATATATGGAGGGTGAACACAGAGTGCTTGAAGTTCTGAAACATGTCTAGCTGAGGTAATAGCAACCAGAAAAAGTGTTTTCCAAGAAAGACATTTTAAGGGACATGAAGCTGCTGGTTCAAAGGGAGGAAGAATCAAATAAGTCTAAACTAAACTGAGATCCCAAGGAGGAGGTGGATCCCTCACTGGGGGTCTAAGAAAAGATATTTTTCTCATGAAGGCTTTGCAGAGCTTATGACACACATTATGCTAAAATTAAGAATTTCAATATGAAAATTAGATATGGATGCCAGTTGTATCCTGATGGTAGCAGCAGCCGCACCAGACTGAAAAAGCTCTGCTAGAAATTCTAGAATTAGATGGACTGCGGCTAAAAAGGGATCTACGTTTCTAGATTCTGCCCAGTAAGAAAATCTTCTCCATTTGCTAGCATAAGTCTTTCCCATAGTTAACTTATGGGAGGATACAATAATATCGCAAACTGCTGGGGAGATACTTGGAAGCCTGGCTAAGGTAGGAAGTGGAGAAACCAAGCTGTGAGCTTGACAGTCATAAGAGATTGGTGTAACCTGCCTGACTGATGAATCAACAGATCTAGCACTGGGTCCAGAACCCAAGGCTAGTTTAGAAGGTGAAGGAATGGAAACCATATCTGTCGAGGCCAATAGGGAGCAGGGAGGATCATTTTGCAACCCAACAATTTTGCTTTCTGTATGAGTCTTGGAATTAGGGGAAAGGGGGAAATACATAAAGGAGTCCCTGAGGCCAATTGTGGACTAGAGCGTCCCTGGGAGTTTGACCTGGAGGAGGAAGCAGGGACAAGTAGCTGCTGCATTTGTTGTTGGGGGGGGGTGGCAAATAGATCGCAGCAAGGCTGGCCCCATCTGTGGAAGATAAGGTTCGCAACTTCCTGATTCAGAGACCACTCGTGAGGAATGAGGATAGCCCCGCTGAGCCTGTCCGCTATCCCGTTGGATATCCCAGGGATGTGCGCTGCTGTCAAAAAACGTTGGGAGGAAATCGCCCGTTGCCATAGCCTGAGGGTTTCTCGACACAAGGGGTAGGACCTGGTCCCGCCCTGCTTGTTGATGTACCACACTATTGACATGTCTGTTTGGACCGCAATAGTCCCAGAAGGAAGAGAGTCTTGAAGAGCTTGCAATGCTAAGAGTACCGCTCTCATCATTAGGACACTGATATGCAGATGGTACTAGTGAGGTTGCCACATGCCTAGGACTGTCCTGCCTAGATAATGCCCCCCCCCCCTATTAGGGAGGCATCTGTGGTCACTGCGGCTACCAGAGGGGATTGAATGAAAGGTCTGCCCTGAGTCACCAGTGGGGAGACCATCCACCAAGAGAGGTGCCTTTTGCATGTTTCTGTAATCAGGATCATGTGAGACATAAACAGTTCCTGGAAGAACCACTGCGTGAAGAGAAGCCACTGAAGGACTCTCATGTGGCAATACGCTAATGGGACAAGAAGAATGGCAGCTGCCGTGGAGCCTAGAACTTGCAGGACATGTCTGACTTGGACCTTTCTGCTCTGCATTAAAAATTACACTTGTTGGCGAATACAGAAAACTCTTTCCTGAGGTAACCTTGCAAACATCTGTTGTGTGTTTAATTCTGTTGCAATATATGTAACAGATTGACAGGGCAACAAGGCAGATTTTTCACAATTTACTGTAATGCCTAGTTGGGTGCAGGTTGATATTGTATAATCCCGTGCCTCTAAGAGTTGATGCCTGCTGGTAGCAGTTAGGAGCCAGTCTAGATAGGGAAACACCTGGAATCCTTGACGTCTCAGGTGAGCCATGACTACTGCCATACATTTGGTGAACACCCTGGGGGCTGTGGTGAGACTAAAGGGCAGAGCTCTGAACTGATAATGAATGGAAGCAGAGAAATCTCCTGGAGCGACTGCCCATTTTGATATGGTAGTACGCATCCTGAAGATCTATGGAGCACATCCAGTTGTCCTGACCCAGAAAGAGGAGAATAGACTGCAGTGTTACCATTCAGAACTTTTCTTTTTGTACAGATTTGTTCAATCCGCTGAGATCCAGTATTGGTCTCCAGTCCCCTTGTCTTTTTTGGTACTAAAAAGAATCTTAAGTTTCGGATCCTAGTTGGTCTGCGGGGACTTCATGAATGGCTCCTTTTTCTAGCAGTTTTGAAACTTAAATAACTGCTTGATCCCTTAGATTGGGTGGGACATCTGGGATGGTCTTTTATGACTTTAGAGGGGATTGATGAAAGGGGATTTTGTAACCTCCGGATATGATAGATAGTACCCACTTGTCTCGTTATATTTTGCCAGGCTTTTGGGTACAGGGAAAGTCTTCCCCCAACTGCCTCCAGAGGTGAGCAGTTGGGCAACCAGTCAGGGATGCTGGAAGGTTTTGGCAGAGAATGTTTCTCTGTCACCCTGATTTTGCAGTCCCCCTGTGCCATGAGGGCAGCGTCTACCACTGTTGTTGTTTCCCCCTCTGCCCGTGGGGGAAAAATCACCACGTGCGTCAGGCAAGGGTCCCTGGGACTACCGAAACCACATCTTTCCACCCTTCTGACCTTTGGGATAAGGTCTGTTAGGAGTGGAAAAATGGACTCCCACGGCGGAGTCTTGCCTTCCTGCTCACACCTGGTAAGTGTGTCTTTCACCTGAGGCCCAAAAAGCGAGGCGCCATCAAAGGGAGTATTTTTGAAGGACGCCCAAAAGAGTTCCGCAAATTGACACAGCCGCAGCCAAGCATGTCTCCTGAGAGCCACTCCTGTACCTGCGGCTCTGCTCCCTCCATCGGCTGCATAGGAAATCAGCCTTATGGAGGAGTTGACTATAAAATTAAGAGTCGCAAGTTGGGAAGCTATTTTGGCTGATGCTCCTTCAGTTGTAGGATCTTGTAGGGTATTCTTCTAAGCTCTGTTAGGAGATCCCTTTGAAGACATGTAAAATGACAGAGATAATTCAGGGACCTCATCAAGAAGGTCACGGAGGAAAACATTCGCTTCCCATATCTGTCCATCATCCTAGACTCTGTTTGGTGGATGGACAGATGAAGTTTGTGCCAACTCTTTCTTGGTGGCTGCTACCACCATGGCATCAACTGGCACGCCTTTAGACAGAAATTGTTTGTCCTGGGGGGTTGTTATGAACTTATTTGGTCTCCTCTGAGTAGGTTCCACAGAATCCGGAGCTGACCAAGCCTTTCGAGCCACTACAGACATAAGTTGATCGAAAGGTGGAGAAACCCAGGAGGTGGAGGGTCAGGAACTGAATGCCTCCAGGTATACAGACTCATCCTCGGCAGGAACTAGGGAAGACCAGCCACCCCTCTGCCTAAGTATTTCAAGGATGTCCGAAAAGTAAACATCTTCAGAGGGGGACCTGGGGGACCCTTCCAATTCATCCAGGTCGGAATCTGAGGTGACAGACTCAGGGGAGTCTAGGTGCTTCCTCTTGCACTTCTTCTTCCGAGGAGTCTCCTCTGAGTGATCAGGGGAGGCCTCGGAAGAGAAGAGGTCACCCAATAGGGTTGTCCTGGGGCATAGGTTCCCTACGCTTCTGGGCCGGAGGAGCAGAGGTTGGCACAGGCACCACAAGAGGAGCCGATAGGGCCGATAGTAGGGCTGCTTCAGGGGACAGCACACTCCGCATGACCTCGAAGGCGTCACAATCCCGAGGCAAAGAAAGCTCCGGCTCAGAAGAGACTGGATTCCTTCTCCGCTTCGAGGGCGACGGCTCTGAGGCCAATGTGGGAGCCGAGCTCACCTGGCGCCGAAGCTCCAAGAGGGAGAGCGAGGTTGGACAAGGGGCCGATGTCACTTCCCCCCTTGGAGTCAACGAGAGAGATTCAGTGCCCAGATTCCTCTATGGACGGAACAATCGAGGTGATCGGAGCCGACGGAACTGAAGAGGAGGCGATCAGCACGGTCGGTTCTATCATCAGCGTGTCCATGGTCTCCAGCTCCGAACTAAGTGTAGTCAGAGAAGGAATGGAGATGGAGGCGGATGGAGCCGCAACCTACTGAGGTGGGCTGGAAAGTAATTTCGCAAGGGCCTGTGATTTAAGCAACCTGCTGAGTACTCTCGCAACGTCTTGATCTGATAACCTAGAGGATCAAGAGGAGTGGGATGAAAAGCGATGACTGCGTTCACTTCCTAAATAAGGGTGACTGTGGCACCAAGCGGATCGGGTCCAATGAAGGAGACCTTGCTCGCTTGGAGCTCCATGATGGCTCTGAGGTGGCAGTTGGAGCCGAGGGAGGAGATGACTTGTCGATGCTAGTTGGCACCAACAAACTTGGTTCTTCAAGCCCAGGAGTCGGTTCCAAGGATGGAGCCGACTGCTTTACAGACTTAGAAGATTTCACCGGCTGATGACCTTTAGCTGGGGAATCCTGTAGTTTCAATAATCCTCGAAGGATTAATTTGTTTTTGCACTCCTGCAGGACCCTTGGACTAAATGCATGACAGATAGAGCACGAGTCCTGCAGGTGCACAGACCCTAAACAATAAACACAGCTAGTGTGCCCATCTGTCAGAGACACTTTTTGAAGCCAGAAACTTTGGCCTCTTTAGACATGTTACACTACTATACTAAAAAACATTTTTTTTTTTTTTTAAATACAGTTAAGGAACAGAAAGGAAAGCCTCTAATTTAAATGGCTGTCCTACGGGGGGGGGGGGGGGGGGACTCTAATTTAAATGAGTTCAGGGGAAACTCAAGGCCTGCGAGATATGGAGCGATGGCCAACAAAGCTACAACACACAAAAGAAAGGCGATAAGGGATAAAGAACTATATCTAGACAAAAACTTGACAAATTTTAAGAATAAATAATCATAGAAAAAAAACTATACTAAGCCTGAGCCAGTAACGAAGCAACCTCGCAGCTGAAGCAGCAAATAAGATCTGGGTAGCTGACGCTAGGCATTCTGGGATAAGGGTTAGCCTCGTGCCAGTAAACAGCTCCCGAGCTATAGAAGTAGGCAGTCGGAGCAGAGGATCGGCTCCGAACCCAAACAGCAAAAACGAAGGCAAGAAGGGACAACATAACATCTAAACTTACAGCTAGGTGCCAAATATATGAATTTAATGAATTACTTTTTCAATAAGTTTGAAACAGAGATAGCAGCAGAAATTCAAATGCTTGAAAATAGCACTGTTCAGTCATCTGAATTTGCTGCTGTATCAAAAGAAAATGACAGACTCTTGCAACAACTGAAAGTGTTTGAAGATGGCCTAACTGCTACAAAAAAAAAAGAAAATTAATTTGCGATATAAATGATTTTAATAATAGGAAAATTTTTTCTTGGCCAAAATTATCATTTCCTAATAATAAAAGGAATTCTAATCATCATCTGCTGCAGTTGAGTCAACTCCACCCACTATCCCTTATTCACTGATCGTGAGTAAAGAGCTTTCGTCAGAAATTAATGGTCGTATTCTGAAGGAGAATATCCAATCCATGAACAGTACTGAGATGGCCCTGCCTACTGGTTCTGTTCCAGCAAAGTGCAGAGAGGCCGCCTAAGAGCTGGATACATTTGTAAATTCTCCACAAACTGCGACAGTAACTGTAAAATAAGTAACTTATCACATTTTCAACCTAATATTTTAGTACAAACACGTTTTTTGTTACAACAACCGAATGCAGTGAGGGAGAGGAGCAGAGGGAGAAGCAGGAGCAGGAAGTGCTCGCGAAACAGAGGAGAAGACAAGGAGAATCCACGGAAATTATCTGTTAAGGTAGCCCAAGGGCTTCAGCACAAGGGAATGAAGAAATAACTATCAGTAAAAGCTAATGTGCTGAATTTATCAGACTATGCCCTGGACTCTAATGAATTAAAATTGTTAGCTAGAGCTCTGTCATTTATCCCTTCTGCATCTTGTGATTTAACAGATTTGTTGACTGATTTAAGAATGTTTGTGAGGTCCTTAGACTTAAAACTTTTATTTAAAAATCAACAAAATAATGACATGGTCTTAAAGCGTGCTAGTACGTTTATACTTTGTAGTGCTTCAGTGGTTCAAGCTTTTACAAACACGTGTGAGCAGGAAATTTATGAAGCTTTCTTTACACAGAAAGGTAGAAAGTTTTACAACCTCACCAAGGAAGAACAGCATGCGTTACTTTTATGTATGAATGATAATATAATCATTAAGCCTGCTGACAAAGGTGGAATGACTGTTGTAATGGGCAAAGCCCAATATTTTAGTTGGATGGGTAACTTTCTCTCTGATTCAAATACATTTGTCTTAATAAAATATATGTAAATATGATTATTAACAAGGTGAAAAGCTTTCTTTATGAATTGTTAATGGAAGGTAGGATTACTTCAGAAGTTTAAAATTATCTGTATTTAGCTAACCCAACCATTCCATTTATTTATGGATTACCAAAGAATCCCAAATCTTAAATACACCTCCTATGAGACCTATAGACTCTGGTAAAAAAAAAATGGATCACTACTGCCATTTCTAAGTATGATACACAGCATCTCTATTGAAGTGCTGTCCAAGTTTTATTAAAGACACTTGTGATTTTTTTATATAATCGTAATAAATGGTGTTTGACTAATGTAACGACTGGTATTCTGCTTGCAACAATGGACATGAAAGTCCTTATTTACTGTTATTCTGAACCCTTATGGAGTTGAGGCAATAAGGGATATCTTAATTTACATAGTGATTTTGATACTGCTAAAGTTCAAATATTGTGTTTAATGTTAGTGTCCTGGAAAGTAATGCATTTAGTTTTAATAATGAGTACTACCATCAACAGCAAGGTGTAGAGATGGATACGCCCGTCGCTAACACCTATGCCAACATTGTACTGGCTAGTTCTGAAGAACAGTTTATTTACTCTAACAATTTGGAAGCATTTAGAAATGCTGATGTATTATTCTACAAGCGTTTTGTAGATATTTTTTTGCTGTGGAAGAGTAATAGTAGTAAGCTTAATGCCTATGTTCAATACTTGCATTCTACTACTGATTTTTTGCAGTTTGATGTTAACTTTTCATTAGAGTCTATACAATTCTTGGATATTACTATAATAAAAAAATATTTTTGCTACTACTATACACAGAAAAAATGTGCAAGCAGTCAAACATGTCCACTCACAAAGTATGCATCCTAAGCATATTTTTAAATATATAGTGAAGAGTTAGTTTATGAGAGCTAGCCGTTGACGCAATGTTTCTTAATGAAATGGAAGGAATGGCAATGGATTTTAGAAATTGGGGTTATGATACTATCCTTATTGAACAATCTAAGAACGAAGTTAGTCAAATGAGATACGATTTAGCTAAGCCCTACTGTGCAGGGGCAAATAGTAATATAGCGAAATACAAAGAACTAGATCTGAATATACTGATGGAATTAACTATATAATCAAATATAATAGATATACAGATATTGTTCAGAATATTATAAGGAAGAATTGGACCATCTTGGCATCAAATCAAGAAATTAATGAGACTGTAGGAAGTAAACCAAGATTTACATATAAATGAGAAAATCTCAGACAACTACTTTGTTACAAAGATGTACATAAAAATAAGACATCTTAAGACTCGTGCAAGTAAACCAGGTACCATAACAAGTTTTAACTGTGTACATTTGTATGGGCATCAACAGATATATTTTTTAAGCATCCATTAAATGGAAAGATGTTTACATTTATAGCTAGAGGTACATGTAGCACAGAAAATATATTTTGCTAATTATACTCACTATAATTGTTTCTACGTTGGTAAGACTAATAAGAAGTTGAAAGAGAGAATAAGTGCACATTTGTTTGATATTCTAAGAAATATACTGACAAATGCATTGGCAAAACATATATCCATCATTGGCTCACAACATAATTTTAAGTTTAGAATTTTACAAGTTATATATATTAATGCTAATGGAGGGGACTTTGTTAACAAAACTGAAGTAATGGAATATAAGTGGATAAACTTTCTGCACAGATAAGTTCCCAGGGCTGAACACCAGTGTTAGCATTAAGCCTATTTTAAAAGGTAGACATGATCTAGTTTAAATTGTTCTGAAGTATATTTTTAATACTGTATTTTTCTGTTACTGTTTTTTTTTGTGTGTGTATCTGTTATATAAACTAATAAGGGCACTTTAAATTAGAATGAAGTTGACTGGCTTAATTGAGCTGTTGAATTTTATACACTGATGAAGTGCTTTACTTGAAAGCTTTGTCTATTACATTTAGTTGCTGAGCATTGGACTTTTTTTTTTTTTTTTTTTTGTACCTGAAGTTCTCTGGCCGGTAAGGTGTTTTATATCTTTTTTGTGGGATGAGATATGAGATTTGAACTGGGGTCCAGTGTGCAAGGGGGACATATGAGGTGAGACCACAGAAAGGGGAACCAAACTTTCCGAGGCCAATGGAGGGCAATAAGGATAACCTTGCTCTTCAACTGAAGTGCTTTCTGAAGAAATATGGGGATTAGAGGTGGAAGGGGTAAGCATACAGGAGTACTGGAGGGTCAAGCATCTTTCGGTGACTCCCGAGGGGGGATTAGGGCAAAAACCTGCTACATTTGTTTTTGAGGGGAGAGGCATAGAGCCTGCAGCAAGGTTGACCCCATAGATGGAAGATTCTCTCCACTATCGTACGGTTGAGAGACCACTCGTGAGGCATCAGACTAGCCCTGCTGAGCTTGTCGGCTAGAACCTGAATTTCCCTGAAATGTGTGTTGCTAGAAACAAGCGTTTGGAGGAGATTGCCCACTGCCACACACACAGCTTTTCGGAGAAGGAGGGTAGGAACTGGTTCCCCCATTTGTTGATGTACCAGACCAGAGACACATCTGTATAGCAGCTGACCACAGAGAGAAAGACTGAATGGCCTGCAATGGTACAAGTACCCCTTATCTGTAGGACGCTGATGTGCAAATTGGTCTCTTCTGTGGACCATATGCCTAGAACAGCCCATCCCCAAAAATGCCCCACCTCCACTACAACTGGGAGTTGTCCATGATCACTGTGGTCACTGGTGGGTGGAAATACAAAAAGATGTCCCTGACAAACTTCATTGCACTAAATCCAGCACAGTAGGGAGTCCTTCTAAACCAGAGAGAATTTTACAGGATGGTTCAGAGGCTGCTGAAGAATCAGCCACTGAACCGCTGAAGTCCAGTGAAGAATCTGCTTGTGGAACTCAGCAGTTGGTACCAGGTAAATCACCGCAGCCACTGACCCAAAGGTTTGAAGAACCAACTCTGCTGGGGGAGTAGGACGAAAAAGAAACTCAGGACATGCAATTTTAAGATCTGTATTCTGTTTGGAGGAAGAAAGGGCAACTGACTGGTTGGGTCTTGGCAAAATTCTATAAACTCCAACAATTGAACTGGCTGAACGTGGGACTTGGAATAATTGACTGTGATCCCCAAAGGCTGGCACAAATGGAGTAAGCAGTCCCTGGCTTCTCCAAGGAGATACCTGGTTGGGGTGGTAAGAAGCCAGTAATCTCGACAAGGAACCACTCTGAAAACAAGCAGTCAGAGAGAAGCTGCTACCACTGCCATGCATTTAATGAACACCATTGAGGTTGTGGTGAGCTCAAAGTGTACGGCTGAGAACTGATAACTGGCCACCAGCTGATAGTGCAGATCTCTCTGGGAGCACCTGTTCATCTTGATGCGATAGTATGCATCCTGGAGATCTATGGAGCACATCCAATTGTCTTTCTGCAGAAGAGGTAGAACAGACTGAACAGTGACCATCCATAACGAAGTTCTTCACAAACTGATTCAGACCGATGAGATCCAAGAGACCTTAGGTTCCCTGTTTTTTTGGCACTAAAAAAACTAGAGTAAGTTCTAAATCCTCTCTGGTCTGGTGGGACCTCCTGAATGACCCTTTTGTCTAGCAGCTTTTGAACTTCTAGAGCTGCTAACTCCTGTTGACTGGGTGGAACATCAGGGAAATTTTCTCTGTTTGGGTGGGGGAATATGCCAAAAGGGAATGGAATATCCTCTGGATATTATTCTTTCCACCCAGGTGAATTTTGTGATGGATGCCCAGGCTCGTGGGTGCAAAGATAAATGCCCCTGATTGCCTTCAGATAAGAACAGTTGGGTAACCCTTCAGGAGCGCTGAAAGGGTCTGTCTGAAAAAGCATCTCGATACCCTTAGTTTTGTGGACCCCTCTGCTACAAGAACTGTGTCTTCCATTGGGATTTCCCCCTCTGCGAGAAATTTCCCTTCGTAAATCTTGAAAAGGTCCCTGTGATTTTTGGAACCACATCATCTTACCACTGTGCTGAGTCATAGGAAAGTATCTTTGCAGGGTGGAAAGGCTGATTCCCATGGCAGACAAGATCTTTCAATTTTGCTCACTACAGGAAAGTGCTTCTTTTACTGTTGGCCCAAACAAAGATGATCCACCAAAGGGAGCATTTGATGAAAAAAGACAAAGGGCTCTGCAAACTCACACAACCACATCCAAGCATGTCTCCCGGTGGCTATGCCTGAACTCACAGCCTGTGAGGAATCTTCTCCCGCATGAGAGACTAATCTCAGGGATGCATTAGAGATCAACTGAAGGGTGGCCAACTGCAATGAAAAATTTCTGTTCTTCCATAGACTTGGACCGAGGAGTTCCTTAATTAAGTCTCTCTGTAACCTGGTAAAATGTGCCAAATAACTGAGAAACCATAGGGCAAAGGTCACTGGAGTAAACATGCTTTCCAGACCTGTCCATCACCCTAGACTCTCTATTAAAAGGATGAACAGAGGAGCTTTGTTCAGCCAGCTCCTCCTTGGTGGTTGCTGCCACAATGATGGCATCAAAAGAACTCCCTTACTCCAAAAAGGTCCATCTTTAATTGCAGCAAGAATCTTGTCTGGGCAACAGGGAACTGGTTCTACAGTACCTGGCTCCTTCCACGCTTGATGAAACACAAGACCAATAAGGTCATCTGCCAGACAGGAAACCTTAGACTTAGAATGGCTGGAACCAAAGGCTTCTAGAAACATAGTCTCCTATTAGGAAGGGGAATCAGAGGACCATCCACCCTTTTGGCTAAGGATGTCTAGGATATCTGCAAAGGAGATGTCTTCCAGTGGAGGTCTGCAGGACCTTTACCCTTCACTGCAGTCTGTGTCTTTGGTTAAAGATTCCTGAAGGGAATCTAAGTGCCTCCTATTGCGCACTCTTCCAGGGACCTCTTCAGTGGAATGATCTGGAGAGCTATCGGAAGAAATGTGAAGTTCCTGAGCAAGACCTACCTGGACCAGACTGGCCATCCCTGTGGAACAAGAGGATGAGGCTCAGCAGTCTGATCCAAAAGAGGAATAGTGGTAGGATTCGAAGAAGGGACAGACAAAAAAGTTCTTGGGTGGTAGAAAACCCTCTCCACCATGTCAAAAACAAAAGTAATGGAGAAGCCAAAGCCACTCTCACTGGAGCAGAATTGCAGATAAGCCTCAGCCCTGCCCGGACTCCTGTCTCAAGGGAGGCATTGGTCCAGAGCTGTCCAGTACCAAGAGAGGGGAATGTAGGAGAAACAAAGGCTTCCGAAATTCTCAGCCGACAGCATACTCCAAAATCCAGCGCTAACACTTTGGCTCCGAGACTCACCCTGCTCAAGGGGAGTGCCAAATGAGGCAAGGATACCACTGAAGTCGAAGAGGCTACCTTTGGATCTGACATTTCAGCTCTTGGGGTTCGCAGATCAGAGAGCTCTGAAATCAGTGGCTTGATCAGACGAGGAGATATGATGGGATGAAAACATGCTGAATTCTCACAGATCTGATGGAACTATTAAGACCACCATTCAGATCTGAGCTCTGAGGAATATTCTCACTTTGGGAGGATCTAACAGAAGATCTAGAATGTGGTAAAGACAATTTTCTGGGCCTTTCCTGTAATATAGGAGGATCAGAGCCCAGGGTAGACCAGCTGCAGAGAGAAGCAAGGGCTTCAAGATTGAGGAGATTTTAACATAACGAGTGCTGGTTCCAAGAAGGTTGAATAGGAATGTTTAGGAATTTGTGATGGTGGGTCTGATGCAGCAGCAGGTTTAGGAGAGTGTTTTCTGTGCTCCCTGGATTTCAAGACCGTTTTTGATTTCTTTGTGGTTGTTTGACCCCTGAAACTAAATTAAATGGAGCTGGAATATTAGTTTGCTTACTCAGGGCCATGGAGTTAAACCACATGCAGATTTGACAAGGGGTATCTAAATGGCCTGCACCGAAGCAACAGAGGCATTTCTCTGTAGGAATCACAAGTTTGGTACCTTATGCCACAGGAAATGGACTTCTTAAAACCTGTTGGCTTTTCAGCCATGTTGAAAGGAAGATTATAAAGTTAGGGAATTGCCTACCAACAATGGTAATAAAATAGTTACCCTGAGAAAACAGCTAAAAAAGAAAAGGGGTTACCAACAATGACAACTAGAAATACTAGAGAAAAAGGTAGAAATATCAATCTGGAGAAAAATAAGGGGAGGATAGGGATATAAAGACATATCAAAAAAGCATAATAGAAAACGAAACAAGGTCTATTTTTACTCATGAAAATTCATGTGATACTAAACCCCAAGCTTGAGAGAGTGTGACCTGCATCTGAACAATGAGAGCGGCAAACAAGATCCAAGTAATACTGGAGATAGGGGCATTAAGGTTAAGGGGAGGCACTTGAGTTGGATCCAAGAGTTTGGAAGAAAAGTGGCCAAGCTGGATCAGAGTGCCATTTGTTTAATGGAAATGGCATCAGATTGTACCACTTTCCATTCCATTCATCAGTGTCATTTTTCAAGGCTATTTGTTAAAAAAAAAAATTGTCTGTAGCTTAAACCAAGGATATTCATTTAGACAAACCCCTGTACAAAAAAGGGGAGGGGTACCTTAATTCTATATACATGGTCAAAACACCTCCACCTTAGCAGCCTTGCTGTTGTTACAGTGTAAAGGCTGCATATCTCATAACCAAGAAATAGTATGAGCTTGTTTTAATACTTTTAACATGTAAAGCAGTCACTGACACAAGTCCCCCAACCTCACATTTAAAATACCAAGGACTGTACACAACACAAAACCTCTACAATATAACATAGAATTTACATCATAAATGTTTATACAAGCATCAGTAAGAACTGTTTTACTTAGTTGTTTTTTTCATTCCCTTCAGTGACCTCCTAAACAATTGCATAACGTGGTTTATCTGCCATCTATCCATGTTTACAGTCTCCAAGCTACTACAATTTCGGTGTTGCTGGTCTTCCTGATAATCTCCATTGCCAACATAATTATCTAGTTCAAATCTAATGTATTCCTGGTTTTTTTTTTTTGCTTCTCAAGCATTTTCTGTTGGAACAATGGACACGGTTAAACAGTGTACAGTTTCTATATGGGCTCTGCTGTCAAAAAATGAGCAGCAGAGTCCCTTCTGCTCGCTGGCTCACTATGTTGGATAAAGTTTTATTAATAACAATAATAATAATTTTGCCTTAGATTGTTCTGCATCAAAAAAATGTCTGATCCTCCAGGGAAAATTTTCTCTAAAGACAGATGAATACAGGAGCTTAAATCTCACATTTGTCTCAAAACATTCCCTGACTACTGGGAAAATTTTTATTCACTGTAAACTACGGAGAACAGAAGCATTTCTCACAACCACTTCATTGTCTTCTGCTGGTATGACTGCATCTTTACTAATATGGGTCTTCGATGCCTTCTTGTAGTCAGGTTTGGAACATACACATGGATGTGCCCCTTAGGTTAACAAATCCTGTAGTACACCACCAGTCCAGTTATATATTTGGAAAATTAACAGTCTGTTCCTTCCAGTGTTTCTGGTACACCAGAAAATATCAGGCTTTTCCTGAGCACTCTGTTTTCTAACTCATTTTTTGAAACTGCTCTTTTCGAGAAGCGTCATGGCTAGCCAGTCTTCAACCATTTTTTTTTGTTCAGTTTTATCAGTTCATCTGAATAGCTAGTTAAAGCTTTTTTTAAATTTAGCTAATATATTCCTTCAGTGTTTAATTTGTTTTGAACACCTACAAGTACATTAAATTTTTCCTCTGAATTACTGAAAACTATCTCCAGTACCAAAGCTGAAATTAACGTTTTTTTCCCCCGGAACAGATACAGAATTCTTTCCAGACAGACTTTTTGTATCTCTTTCTAGTCGACTTTCTCAGATTATTCAAATGTTGTCTTCTTAGCCAGTATCCAGGCAGTGTAATTACTGGACAGTGACCAGATTTTACCCAAATTTACAGGATTCACTGGCTATTTTGTCACAGTTTGTTTTCACTGTGGGAGAATTCAAAACAACCTGTTTATCGGTGTACAGCCAAAAGATGGATACTGATAGTAGGAAAGGTCAGATCATAGTAGCTATCAAACATATTCTAGAACCACTTGGGTCTTAATGTGACACCAACTACAGATTCTCTTCAAATTTCCAATATATGACCTTCTAGTACAAGGTTTCTTAACCTCTTTTAATACTTACTGCACATCCCTCAGAAAAAAAGGCGCCTGGAAAATATTAGCACATCCAGGCAGTCCACTGAAGAAATTTCAGGTTGCAATGAATCAGTGAGACAGCCTGTGTTAATTGCCCTTTGCAATTTACAAAAGGGAGAACTGTTACCCAGGCCAAAAGCGAGTCAGCACAATCTCTGGGGAGTTATCCTGAATCTTGGGAAGAACCTTGGATATCAGTGGAGAGGATGGAAAGGCATGCAATCTCATTCCAAATACATGTGAATGAGAATAAAGCAGTCTTCCCAGGTCTGTTTGCAAAGAACGCTAGGGCAAAACCTCTCTCTTGTTAATGGAGACAAACAGACTTATACGAGGAGCTCCTCAGAGTAGGATCAGTTCCTGCAAGACCCAGATTCAATTTCTATTCTTGACAGACTGTCCTGGTCCTGATCAGTTTATCGGCAATAATGCTCTACTCTGACAGAATGTAAGAAACCTGGAAGATAAGAATGCAGATCTGTTTAATCCCAAGTTAGCACTGCTAGTCTGCAGAGGGTAAAATGTGGTACTCCACTTTGTGTACCGCATCACTGTGTTGTCTGTGGTTACTAGTAAAGGTACTGGAAACCTAAGATGATTTAGAAATTTGAGGGGATTTATAACTACCATCATTCCACTGACATTTATGCTTTTTGATTTGTCATGTTGTCCCTCAGACCCAGAACTTTCATCTCTCTGGAAACGGCTCCCCAAGCAAAGTCTGAGGCATTTTTTTTCCATCAATAAACGTCTTTATTAAATTATCACATATGACAGGCTATCGTACATTTATATACATGAAAAACAAACATTGACACCACCTTCAGTTGTAATTATACATCACAGCCACCACTGAAACAACTGTAGTTGCAAACATTATACATCACTTTTAATCTATCCAATCATTGTCAGTTAAGCATTATATAGCTCATTCAAATCCTGCATCTGAAACCTCATTCCTTCTCTGCATACATTGTTCCCACAATTCCCATTTTCCCTCTGTAGATTGCTCCTTCCCATTTCTAAAGATCCCAATTCCAGTTGTTGTATCTCTGCTACTATATTCACTACTTCTAGTAAAGTTGGTCTACATGGATTTCCATTTTCTAGTAAGTGCTTTTTTTGCAGCCACCATAATTAAACTCATCAAGGCTTTACTACGTCTAAGCAATTCCAATTCTGTATCAAAGCTCTAAGCAATTCCAATTCTGTATCAAAGCTCAAAATAATTATCTCCACAGTCAATCCAATCTGTTCACCCAGCATCTCCCACAGAGTGATCCGCAGGGAATCCCTAAAGTCTGCCAGCTCATCACACTCCCCAAAAATCTGTTCCCAACCACCTCTTTCTTGCCAGTCACACCTCCAACATTTGCTATTCATCAGAGGAAAAATTTATTGGAGTCTGTCTACCTCAGATATAAAAATATCTATGTAAACACATCCAGGCAAGCATCTTAAATCTTCTAGACTTTGTTTCATATTTGGGAGTTAAACATATATCCCCCACTGTCTCTTTGTGAATTGCATATCCAATCTCTCTTCCCAGTCCTAAGCTCCTCTGGTTGATTCTTAAAATAATCATGCAATATTTTATATGCTCTATAAAATTACTCCTTTTTTAATGGCAGCTTCTGTTCTAGATTCTATTAAAAACTCCACCGATGCTGGTCTTTCACTTAGGACCCCCTAATTTCTTTCTCTTTGCCTATACTCTGATATCAGTCCTTGACAGGGAAGGCAATCTCTAACCTGCAGTCCAAACAAAATTCTTGACCTCTTCCCATTCTGTTACCTTTCCTTTTCTAGTTATTTGCTCCCAATACATTAGATCCTTTGCCAGTTTTCTACAATACATTTTGGACCCCTCTTGCCTATTATTTGCATCCCTAACCAAAGTCATTCCTACTGGCAGAATCTCTTCTTTCTCGTGCTGGTTTAGTTCTTAGAATACTCCCTGCTATTTTATGAATATAACACTCTGTATGATTTTTGTTGTTCTCCTTAAGAGTCTGCATCTAAAATTCCAATCTCTCCTTATTTCTTGAGCTTCCCTCCCTGTATCAACAATCCTGTCTACTTCAAATTACAGTTTTCTGCTTCTGCTATGTATAAGAGCCTTACCTGTTTTGTTCTAAAGTACCCCCTCCAATTGTGTAATCCTAGTCGGTCTTGTTCTATTGGAAGAATCAGCTTATCCCACTTAACCCTTGCTGTTTTCCCATCCCAGATAAAATCCTTCAGCTCTTTTAATTGCTATCCATAGCTTCTCCTCTAGTTGAGAAAAAATATGCCTGATCTGTGTACAGGTCTAAAGGGGCTAAAAACATTTTAATTGCTTGCATCTTAGTAGCCATATCCACATAACAAAGCTTCCAGTTTCTCAATTTTTGTATTATCTTCTGTTTAGTTTCTTCCTACACATCCTTAGCTGCCACAGGTCATTTCTAATCCATACTACTAAATACATCATTTTATCATGTCCCCATAAATATGGATTTTGTTGGACCAATTTGTGTGGGTACATAATTTACCGCTATTGCCTTTGCTTTAACTTCATTAATTTTGTATTCCGAGAAGATCTGAAACTGTCTAAAAATGTTCCACAAAACTGTAAATGTCCCTTTCTGGTTTTGTCAGGTATAACATATCATCATCTGCAAATAGAGCCAGCTTTTCCTGGCTACCATACCAATTATGCCCTTGAATTTCTGAGTCCCTTATTTTCTTTGCCAATGGTTCTAAATTTAATGCAAACAGCTAAGGGGAAAGTGGACAACCCTACCTGGTTCCTCTACTCAAGTAGAAGTTATCAGAGAGGACCACACCCATTTTGATTTTTGCCACCGATCCCACATATATACTCCTAATCAACCTTATAATTGTATCCGGGAAAGCAAATGCTTCCATTGCCCTACTCGTGAAGTCCCAGTCTACAATGCTTTTGCTGCATCACGACCCATCTGTAACAGTGGTATTTTCTTACATTCTGCTTCCCTTTGGATCATCAGTGTTGTGTTAATATTGTCAAATGTTTGCCTCCACAAAACCACACAGATCCACAGCTATCAATTTTGGTATCATTTTTGCCATTCTTTTAGCCACTATAGACAAACACTTTATAATCATGGTTTAGTTTTGAAATGGGCCTGTATGAAGCTGGATCCGATGGATCTTTATCCTCTTAAGGTATTACAGTTACTACCGCCTTCTTGCAGGATGCTGGTACTTCTCCTCTTAAAACACTGTTAAACAAAAAGTACAGTTTTGTACCTACCATAAATGTAGATGTCCGATAGGTATGCAACTGCAGTCCTGACATATGGGTTGTCCTGCCTCAGGCAGCCCTTCGGTCGTCCGGATTCCAAAGTCTGGGTCCGGCGTCGGCTGATGTCGCCCTTTCCCCGACGCCAGAGCGCCTGGGGTATAAAAACGCCAGCCGACGCCATCTTCTTCAGTGTTTCTTGCCCCAGATGCCAGGTGCCCTCTAAGGAAGGCTAAATTTTGAAAAATAGAGAAAAATTCCAGACAAGTACAACAGCATAAAAACAAATACACCATAAAAGATTACCCCAGGTAGCTAAAATGAGGGGTAGAAACCCAAAAGTATACCACAGAGGGGTAGGTGGGAGGAAAAACCTGACTGCAATTGCATACCTATCGGACATCTACATTTATGGTAGGTACAAAACTGTACTATGTCCTTCAAGGATGCAACTGCAGTCCTGACATATGGGTTGAATACCATAGCCAACCTGGGGGTGGTAGGCACCAAGACAAAGATGGTGTAGCTAAAATGCCCTGCAGGACTGCAGAGGCAAACCCTGCTCTGGACCTGGAGTATAAAGGCAGGTTGTAATGTTTGGAAAATGTATGCACGGAGCTCCATGTAGCAGCTTCTAAAATGTCCTTTGTTGCCACTCCTCTTAAAAAGGCTGTGGAGGTGGCTGTAGCTCTGGTGGAATGTGGCCTGATGTCAGCTGGCACAGTTTTTCCATGAAAAGAGTAGCAGAATCGAATGCAATTTCCAATCCATTTAGAAATTGTCTGTTTGGAAATTGCTTTTCCCTGCAATCCAGCAGCGAAAGCTACAAAAAGCTGGTCAGATTTTCTGAAAGACTTTGTTCTGTCCAAGTAGTAGCGCAACTGTCTGTGTATGTCCAAGGTGTGCAGAAGTCTCTCTCCTTTATTTTGAGGATTGGGAAAGAAGGTAGGCAGGTGAATAGCTTGATTCAGGGACACCCTGGATACCACCTTTGGCATGAATGACGGATTGATTCTCAAAGAAACTCTGTCCTGGTGAAAAATGAGAAATGGTTGTATTGCCATAAGGGCCTGTAGCTCAGAGACTCTTCTTGCTGAGGTTACTGCCATAAGGAAGGCCGTCTTCCCAGACAGAAATTGCAACTCTGAAGATGCTGCTGGTTCAAAGGGAGGAAGAGTTAATTTTTCCAGCATGAAGTTGAGGTCCCATGCAGGCACTGGTGGTTTCCTTGGAGGGTTGATGTTCTTTATACCTCTTAGAAACTGTCTTAGCAATGGGTGAGAAAATACAGGCGGATCAGTGTTATATTTGGCAGATATTGCTGAAGCATGTATTTTTATGGAAGAATATGAAAGGCCATTGTGGAGCATTTCAGCCAAGTATTCCAGGATCTGTGGAATGCTCATCACTGATGGGTCTTGACCCTTTTTGCTGTTCCAGATAAGAAATCTCTTCCATTTTGCTGAGTATGTTTTTCTAGTGGAAGGTCTGCGTGCCTCCAGGATGATATCTTTTACCCTTTTGGAAAGTGTATCCCGAGTAATAGTCATGGAATCTTCCAAGCTGTCAGCTTCAATGTTTTCAAGCCGGGGTGTAGTGTCCTGTAATTGTGCTGTGTCAGAAGAAGTGGCCATTGTGGAAGGAGCCACGGATTGGTGTGTGTCAAGCTCCGTAGCAGTGGGTACCAGTGCTGTCTTGGCCAGTCTGGAGCTATCAGTATGACTTTCGGTTGCTCTGTCTTGATCTTTAGTAACACCTTGGTCATCAAAGGAAGAGGTGGGAAGGCATATAGTGTTAGAGAGTTCCATCTGAAGGAGAGAGCGTCCACCTTCCATGCTTGAGGATGGTATGTCCTTGTGCAAAACTTTTTCAGATGGTGATTGAAGTGGGAGGCAAAAAGATCTATATCCGGCCTTCCCCATGCTTGAGCTATTTGTAAGAAAATGTCTGGATGCAACATCCATTCGTGTGGATCCATGATGTTTCTGCTTAGGCTGTCCGCCAGAACATTGTCCTTCCCTGGTACAAACTGGGATTGTAGCTCTATTTTCAATTGTAGGGAAATATCCCAGAGATTCATTGCCAGTCTGCAAAGAGGGTAGGAATGGGTACCTCCTTGCTTATGTACCACATAACTGTGGTATTGTCTGTCTATTAGTAGATGGCCCTGATGCATGAACTTTTCGAAGGCCTTGATTGCATGTATCACTGCCAGCATTTCTTTTTGGTTGATATGCAGGTGCTTTTCTTTTTGTGTCCATTGTCCTTGAATGCATCTGCCCTCCATGTGCGCCCCCCATCCATGGTCTGAGGCGTCTGTTGTTATGGTTTGACTTGTATGAGGCTTGCTGAAAAGCAGACCTTTGTTTATCTGGCTTGCTTGAGCCCACCACAGAAATTCCTTTTGAAGGCATGGAATGAGTGGGATCAATGTTTCCAGGCTGTGGCTGTGCTGAGACCATAGACTTTTTAGGTACCATTGTAGTTTCCTCATATGCAGCCTTGCATGTGGAATCAGAAGAATGCAAGATGCCATGAAACCCAGGGCCTGCAGGATTTTCCTTGCAGTCATCTGGGTGCGTGTTGCCAATCTTCTGAAGTATTCTGGTAATTGTTTTTGTTTTTCTTTTGTCAGAAACATCATCTGGGTGTTCGTGCCCAGTGTGGCACCCAGGAAAGGTATTTGTTGGGATGGTACGAGACTTGATTTCTGAATATTGACTGTGTATCCCAAGGCCTGCAGTAGGTGAATGACATAGTCCAAGTTTTTTAACAAGGCTTGTTGGCTGTCCGCTTGTATAAGGCAGTCGTCCAGGTAAGGGTATATTTGTATCCCCTGAAGTCTGCAATGTGCAATTACTGATGCCAGGCATTTCGTGAACACTCTGGGTGCAGTAGATAAGCCAAAGGGCAATGCTGAGAATTGATAATGCTCTGAGCCTGCAAGAAATCTGAGGCATCTTCTGCAACTTTGTCTGATTGGGACATGCAGGTATGCCTCCTTGAGGTCCAGAGTTACCAGCCAAGACCCCTTGCCCAACATGGGAAGGAGTTGCTGTAAAGTCAGCATTTTGAATTTTGGCACAATAAGGTAAGTATTCAGTGCGGACAAGTCAAGAATGGGTCTCCATTGGTTTTCTTTTCTTGGAACAAGGAACAGTCTTGAATAAAATCCTTGTCCTTGTTCTGCAGAAGGAACCTTTTCTATTGCTCTTATTTGAAGTAGGTTTGTTATTTGTTTGAGTGCCTCTGCCCTTTGATTTGGTGGCAGGTTTGGCCTGCCATATCTTGTTGGCAGTGTATGAAAATGGAATCTGTATCCTTTGTCTATTATCTCCAGTATCCATTTGTCCTTTGTAATATTGTGCCAATTTTTTGAGAATAAAGATAATTTTCCACCCAAAGGTGCTTCTAATTGAGCCCTGGATGGCGGAGTCAAAGTCAAGTCATTGAGATTGTCCTGGCGGAGCAGTGGAAGGTCCTGCCCCACCTCTCTGGTTCGGAGGCTGCCATTGACGTCCTCTGTAGGAGCCTCGAGTTTGCCCTCTACCTCTGCCACGTCTGTTTTTGCCTCTTTGAAATTTGTCTGTGTCAGGAAAGGACCAATGTTTAGAAGGCCAATTCCTGCTGAATCTTGGAGGCTGCACCTGGAGGAAATCTTTGACTGTTTGCACTGATTTTGCCTTTTCCTCTATTTTCTTTAAAACCTCTTGTGCAGTAGCACCAAATAGCTTATGTTTCTCTAGTGGTGCGTCCAAAAGCTTAATTTTCACATGGTCTGGCAATGTTTGTTCCTTTAACCAAGCATGTCTGCGTATGACCGCACCTGTCATTGCTGCTCTACATGAAGCTTCCAATGCATCATATCCACACTGAAGGAAATGGCTGCTAACCTGCTTAGTATTATGAACCAATTCCTGTAACCCCTTTCTATCTAATGGTTCAGGGGAAGCCAGTTTCTTTTGCAAGTCATCCAACATGTATTCCTGATACTGAATCATATGAAATTGACAATTTAATGCTCGCATAGAAAGGGTGGAAGATGTATATACTTTCTTGCCCCACCTTTCTAAAGCCCTAGAATCTCTTTCTGAAGGGAGTGGGTTCTTAGCAGTAGTGGAGGAAACCCCTTTAGGCCCCTGAGAAATAGTTTCAGGGTCAGCAGTATGGCCCTTGTACAGAAATTGATGTGTGTTTGGGACCCTGTTGTACCTGTCTGGCTTGACAGGAGCAGGGGGGAGGGAGTCAGGGGAAACACTAGATTCTAAGTACACATCATCTAAAACATTTAAAACTGGAGGAATAGCTAAGGGTCTATATGCTGAGGTAGCTTTAAAAATTCCCTTAACCTTTTCCTAGAATCTGAGTATTCTTGGCCTTGCCATTTGAAGTGTTCCCTCATGGAATGAAGCGTTTCCCCATAGGAAAACTCCTCAGGAGGAGAAGCAGAGGGAATAGATTCCTCCGCATCAGAATCCTCGTAGGCAGGGAAGGCCTCCTCCTGGTAGTCTGAATGTGCAGAATCACCTGAGGCCTCATCGGAGGACTGGGAGTCTACCTGCTCAACCCTAGGCCTCTTGTCAGAAGGCGGCTGAGAGCCTCTATCTGGATGAGGCTGTGAACCCCTAATTAAAGAAATAAGGTCCTCAGCTAAACTTAAAATTTGAGAACCAGAAGTGGACCCCAGAGAAACAGATCTTGGAGGGAGAGACTTAGCCTGTTTGGCAGCCTTAGCACGTGTGTAGGCCTTAATGGACATAGACACTGGAGGCCTGGCAGCCCCACGTGCTGGAGTAGTCTTATCCACTGAAATGGTGTCAGAAATATCCTGGGCTACGGTCTCAGAGGGGAGCACAGAAACCGGCACCGAGCTTGCCTCCGGTACCGAAGTAACCGGTGGAGCGGTGTCATCGGTCTGTAGCGATTGCGAAACCGGCTCAGAAGAGACCGAGACACTCGCTGTAGGCCTAGGCGTGGTGTCGGCCGAGACCGCGGGTGTCGGTCCTTATCCTTCCGTTTTTTAGGTAAATGTGCTGTCGGAAGCTCCGACGGCATGATATAACAGAAATCTTCCCCAAAAAAATCCTGTGCAAACTCTGACCGACGCCTAAGAGTGTGTTTCTTGAAAGAGGCACAAGCTGCACAGGCCGAGACGTTGTGTTCTGGGCCTAGGCAGGGTAAGCAGTAAGAGTGGAAACCCTTATGAGGTATTTGTTTCCCACAAGTTAAACAATTATTAACTTTTTCACTTTTATCTGACATCGGCTGAGGCAAGAAAAGGTCCCCAACAGGGTACTTAGCTTTTTTGAAGACTTCAGTAGCTGAAAACACAGGAGCTGGTCGACCGGCACTTGCAAACTACTTCTGCTTCGGGCGCCACGCGGCAAGAAAGACTGAAGAAGATGGTGTCGGCTGATGTTTTTATACCCCAGGCGCTCTGACGTCGGGGAAAGGGCGACATCAGCCGACGCCGGACCAAGACTTTGGAATCCGGACGACCGAAAGGCTGCCTGAGGCAGGACAACCCATATATGTCAGGACTGCAGTTGCATCCTTGAAGGACATCTTTCCAGATCTTTATCAGTTTTTTCCCTCCTAGCTTCCAAACTTCCACAGGAATTCCATCTACTCCTGGGGACTTTCTTGTACATTGGTTATACATAGCCATTTTAGCTCACCTCTTCCTATCCAGTTAGCAATTAAACTTTATCTATCTCTAGCCTTGGCATATTTAATTCTATAAACATTTCCATTTGTACCTTTTCTTGACTGCCATATTTCTCTGCTTTATACAAACTTTCATAAAATTTCCAAAATATTTCTAATACTGCTACAGGATCTCATCATCATCCTTGTTATAGGCTCCCTAAGCTTGGTGACAGCCCTTTCCACTTTGTTGCCTAAGTTGTCATGCTAAAAGTTTTTATGCTCTAGAATTATCAAAAACAGTTGCTTAAGAGCAATCTTTCTAAACTGTGCATATTATCAAAGAAATCCATTATTTTCTGTTTAGCAATCTGCAGTTGCTCCTTTTCTTGTTCTGACAAATTCCCCCTATTTTGAAATACTTAAACATTTGTCAGTCCCTCTAAACAATTCTAGTTTCTTAACCATTTCTTCATTTGCTTTATTTCCACCCTAGTTTTAAACTCCACTTTAATTTTATCCCACTCCCTAGCTATATTTTTGAAGAAATTTCTATCTTCTCTAGTAGGCCCTGAATTAATTCCAAAACCCATTCCTTAAATTACTCCCCTTTCAACAGATAGGTAGGAAAACACCAGTGTCTCATTTTTATTTCATTATCTTGCATTTTTAGTTTAGTTATTATTGGCACATGATCTGAAATAGTTATTGGGTGAATTTCAAGACCTTCAATTAAATGCACATGTTCCTGTGAGATACAAGTTTTACCTAGCCTATCCCAGTTTTTGTATCTTAGTGAACATGTAAATTAACTCTAAACTCCTACTACTGAATTCAAATCTTCCATGCCAATCATCATCATAAATGTCTTCAAAGATCTACCTTCCTTTTTTAGATTTTCCCATCTAGGCCTCCCAGACACATCTTCACTGCTGCAAACTAAATTCCAGTCTCCACCTACAAGTGATATTCCTTGCTGAAAGCTGACTTTCTCCCAGAATTTTCTTAAGCTCCATTAGAGCAGCTTTAGGTGGAACATAAATGTATGCCAGTGTAATCCTCCTCCCTTGCCAGTAGCCCCTTAGTACTATATATCTTACATTACCATCTTTTTCCCTCTTCTACCACTATTGGAAATCCTCTTGCAATTAACACAAGTACTCCTCTTTTTCTTTGCCCCAGATATTCCGCTGAATAACCATCATGAAAACCTTTATCAAATTCACATGTTCAGTTCTAGCCAGGTGTGTTTCCTGTAGCATAGCTATTTGCACTCTACATTTTTTTAATATAGTTCATTAATTTTTTTTATATTTATCTGTTAGACCATTCAGATTAAAAGACATTACAGAAAGCATCATTTTCTTACATAGTTATTACCACCTTTTATGCATAACCTTTTTTAAACGTCTAGTTCCAATTTTTATGTTACATGCATATACTGTTTGGCAGGTTGGTCTTTTATACAGCTGTTTCTTGTCATATCAATTTGAGCCTATGCCACATCTTACAAACAAACCCCCCCCAAACCCCCCTCTAAAACCTATTAACTTAATAAAACACAAAACTATGTACATCTTCAAATACTGAAACTTTTGCTTCCTAATAAGAACAAAATTTCTAAGTTGACAGCCACACAGACAGGCTAGAGTTAACCAAAAAAGAAAGGCTAGTCATGGTAAGACGCATGGTACAGTCCGTGCTATTATAAGTACTATTTGATTTTGTCTACCTTTACAGCTCCCCCATTTGAGAAAACACTTGAATGATTTCAGTAAACACTTTCTCCAAGCCATTTCTCTTTATCAAATTGTCTTCTAGTGACATGCAAACCAGACACAAAACTGCTAAAGGTACCTTGTATAACAGAAAAAAGTCTTATAAAATTCAATATTCTTTTTCATTTACATGCTTTGTAAAAAACTTATTACTGGATAACGCCTAGGGGCTTAACGCAGTCACTTCCTTATGCAAGCATGGGAAAAAGCAGACTGATTTTAATTTTGTCATACTCTTTTTACCTGACTTTTCCTCTCTCACTTCTTTTCTCCCCCCTTTCTCCTTTTTTTTTTTTTTTTTTTTAAACATTGCAGCGCCTACATTTCTTAAAACTGAATAAAAAAGAAAGAAGGGATACAAAGAAAGAAAAACACACACCTGTTTATATTAGCATCACCACTGCTTTCCAAAAAAAAAAAAAAAAAAAAAAAAACAACACACACGAAAAACTTTACTTCAAGTCTAACTGGTTTTGTCTTTAAAGCTCTCCCATTTTTTTTTAATTTCTGCAAGTCTTTTGGGTTTCTAATACCATGACTGGAATGGACCCCATTCCTAAATCAAATTATGACTAAAGTTCATGAGATTGGTATCATTTCAATCTTTGTCAGCCAGAAGTGCTCTTCACAGCACCCACAATCTGCCCAGTAATGACTCCTCCCGCATTTCGTACCGAGTTACATGCATCAGTAACGTATCTAAATCTCTGGGAGAGACCCTGATTGCTTTCAGAGAACTTTATGTCCTAGCTAATTTCTCTCTTTTTTTCTTTTCCATCAGCCAATCCCCTTCCAACAGACTGTATCTAGTTTCTTTATCAGACTGACTCTATGAAAACGAGAGAAAGTACAGTTATGTACACTTACCATAAATGCAGATGTTAGAGTGTTATTCACGGCTGCAGTCATCACATTTGGGTTATCTGCCTGCAGGTAGCCCTCAGCCGGCCTGAATACCAGTCTTGGGATTTCTACATCGGAAGCTGTCACTTCTTCCATGACGTCAGGTTGTCAGCGGTATAAAACATGCAGCCAATACCATTACATCAGTTTTTCTTGCCCCAGATGTCAGGTGACCCCACAATAGGAAGCAATTACATGGTATGGAACACCCAGAGCAAAAAGCAAATACATCTGATATAAGATATGCCAAACAAAAAAGACAGGTAAAAGTAAAGAGAAGTCAGGGGGCTGGAGGGAGGGTAACCAGGACTGCAACAGTGAATACACTCGAACATCTACATTTATGGTAAGTGTACACAACTGTACTATGTTCTTCGTGTTTCACTGTTGCAGTCGTCACATTTGGGTTAATTCCCAAAGCTAAGGAAGGACGGAGGTAGTTAAGGAGCATTAGGACTAGCAATCAGGCCCTGAAAGACTACTGTGGCAAATCCAGCTCTGGATTTAGAAAAGATAGGCAAGTGGTAATGCTTGGTGAAAGTATATACAGAGCTTCAGGTTGCAGCTTCCAGGATGCCCCTGGTAGGGAGTCCTCTGAAAAATGCAGTAGAGGTAGATGCAGCCCTAGTGGAATGTGTTCTTATCCCCTGTGAGGTAGATTTTCCATGTTGCTTGTAGCAGAAATGGATGCAGTGTGCTATCCATTTGTTAATGGTTTGCTTCGAAATGGCCTTCCTCTCTGCCCCTGCAGCAAAGCTGACTAGCAGCTGGTCAGATTTTCTGAGAGGCTTAGTCCTGTCCAAATATAATCTAAGCAATCTGTGCACGTCCAGAGAATGCAGTATCTTTTCCCCTTTATTCTGAGGATTAGGGAAAAAGTAGGCAAATGAATGGACTGATTTAAAGCCACATTAGACACCACCTTGGGCATAAAGGATGGGTTAGTCCTGAGGGAGCCCCTGTTGCATGGAAGATAACGAAGGGTTCCACTGCTATAAGGGCCTGCAGTTCAGACACTCTTCTTGCTGAAGTGATGGCTAGAAGTACAACTGTTTTCCAAGAGAGGAATTTCAACTCTGCTGTAGCAGCTGGTTCAAAGAGGGGGAAGAGTAAGTTTTTCCAATACAAAGTTAGGGTCCCAGGCTGGAGTGGGTGCTCTCGTGGGGGATCTTAAATTTTTGGCCCCTCTAAGGAACTGTTTTACCAGAGGATGAGAGAAGAGGGGTGGCTCAATATTATAATGAGCTGAGATGACTGAGGCATGAATCTTAATTGAAGAGAAGGATAGGCCCTTGTGGAGCATTTCTGTTAAGTAATCTAATATATGAGGTAAGCTGGGCACCATTGAGCCAATCCCCTGAGACTGGCTCCAGGAACAGTATCTTTTTCACTTTTCTGAATATGATTTTCTAGTACTAGGCCTCCTTGCCTCAAGAATGACATCCAGCACTTGCTTACTGAGGGTTGCTAGAGGTGAGCTCAAGGGATTAGCCAGGCTGCAACGTTCAAGGTTTGAAGCTGAGGGTACAGAATATGGCCCACCTGCTGGGACAGCAGGGAAAGGGTCTCAGGCAGGTGCCATGGTTGTAGCACAGTCAGAATGCGCAAAAGAGGGTACCAGTGCTGGCGTGGCCAGTCTGGTACAGTCAGGACTGTCCTTGGCTTGTCCTTTTTGATCTTTAGTAGAACCTTCGAGAGGAGAGGCAGAGAGGGAAAGGCACAGACTGACAGGCCTTCCAGGTAAAGGACAGGGCATCCACTTTCCAAGCTCGACTGCGGGGAGTTCTGATGCAGTATTTGTTCAATTGATAGTTCTGAGGTGAGGCAAACAGGTTCACCTCTGGAGTCCCCCATCTGTTCCTCAAAAGCTTGAATATTTTGGGTTCCAGCTTCCATACGTGTGGGTCCATGAGATTTCTGTTTAAGTAGTCTGCCAGTGAATTTAGTTTGCCTGTCAGTAATTGAGCTTGTAGGTGCACTTGGTTGCTCAAGGCTGTGTTCCACAGAGCCATGGCTAGTCTGCAGAGTGGGTGGGAATGGATTCCCCCTGCTTGTTTATGTACCACATAACTGTGGTGTTCTTTGTCTTTACCAATAGTTGTCCTGAAGAATGAGGTCTTTGAAGGCTGTCAGAGCATTCTGTACAGCTAACATTTCTTTTTGATTACTATGCAGGTGCATCTGCTTTGGGATCCATTTCCCTGAATGCACTGCACTGCCCTGCCATGTGAGCCCCCCCATGCATAGTCTGATGCTTCTGTTGTTAGGGTTTGGGCGGCAGGGGTTAGAGTGAAAGGGAGTCCCTTGTTGGGGTTGTATGCCTCTGCCCAGCAAAGGAACACTGCCCTTAGACAAGCAGTGATATTGGAATTATTGTTTCCAGGTCCTGAGAATGTTGACACCATAGACTTTTTAGATACCACTGAAGGTTCCTCATATGCAGTCTTGCATATGGAATTAACAGAATGCAAGAGGCCATGAACCCCAGAGCTTGCAGTACTTTCCTTGCAGATAGCTGGGATTTTGTAGCCAGTACAGGTTGTCAAATAAATTTGTTTCTCTGGAGTGAGGAATGCCATTTGGGAAGTTGTGCTCAAGCTTGCTCCCAGGAATATAACCTGATGGCAGGGTACTAGGTGTGATTTCTTTTTGTTGATGGTGTACCTCAGTGAGGTTAGAAGTCTCTTTACAAATGCCAGATGCTGTAACAGCAAGTCCTGACTTTCTGCCTGAATCAGGCAATCGTCCAAGTATGAGTAAATCTGAATACTACTCTGCCTGCAAAATGCAATGGCTGGAGCTAGGCACTTTGTGAATACCCTGGGCGCAGTAGATAAGCCAAAGGGAAGTGCAGAGAACTGATAGTGCATAGAGCTTGCCCTGAAGCATAGGTGTTTTCCTGCAAGACTCCCTTATGGGGATGTGCAGGTAAGCTTCTTTTAAGTCTAGGGTTGCCAGCCAGGAATCTTTGGCTAGCACAGGAAGCAGCTGTTGGAGAGTTAGCATTCTGAATTCTGAAACCACCAGAAAGGTGTTGAGAATAGACAGATCCAGGATAGGACGCCAGGAGCTTTCTTTTCTGGAAACCAGGAACAGTCTTGAATAAAAGCCTTGTCCCCTTTGTTCTGCTGGGACAGATTGAATAGTCTTGATGCTGAGGAGAGAGAGTACTTTCTTTTGGGCCTCCGCCCACTGGTTTGGGGGGAGGTCTGGCCATTCACTTAGGGTTGGGAGTGACAGGAAGTGGAATCTGTATCCAATGGAAAGAATGCTTAAAACCCATTTGTCTTGGGTAATGTATTCCAAAGTTTTTTGCATGCAGGGCAAGCTTTCCTCCTAAAGGCGCAAGTAGTTGAGCAAGGCTTGGAGGAGTTAAGGATTAGTCATTGTGCAATTTTACCATAGGGGGTGGCTTACTACTCCATGCTTTGGATGTGGGAGCACCCCACTGCTTAGATCTGTGCATAACCTAATATTGAAGTCTCGGTGGTCTGCTGCCCCTGGGTTTGGAGTGAGAAGGCCTGGAAGGGACTGGAAAGGACCAGCTCTTTGAAAACCAATGGCTACTGAATCTAGGAGGCTGTACTTGTAAGAAATTTTTAACAGTTTGCATAGATTTAGCTTTTTCCTCCATCCTTTTGAGTACTACTACTGCTTTATTGCCAAATAGGTGCTTTTGGTTTAAGGGTGCATCCAGTAATTTTGCTTTTACATGATCTGGCAAGCTTTGCTCCTTAAGCCAAGCATGCCTTCTAAGTACAGACCCAATGACAGCAGCCCTGCAAGATGCTTCTAAAGCATCAAAACCACACTGCAAAGCATGTTTACCAACTTGGTCAGCAGAATGCATTAACTCTTGTAAATCTGTGTTCTGCACAGTCAGGAATTAACATCATTTTCTGTTTAATTAGCCCCATAATATGCTGCTGCTACTTCCAACATATGAAACTGGCAATTTAAAGCCCTAATGACCAGAGTAGCAGAGGTGTATACCTTCTTACCCCATCTGTCTAAAGCCATATAATCTGTCAGAATGGGTAGGATTTTTGGCAGTAGTAGCCTTAATGCCTTTTGGTCCTTGGGAAATGGTCTCTGGATCCGCAGAAGGATTCTTGAAAAGGAATTTGAGAGAGTCAGGTACTCTACAGTACCGGTCAGGTTTCCTGGGAGCTGGAGGCAAAGTATCTAGGGTAAGGCTGGATTCCAAGAAAACATCATGTACAATCTCCAGAACAGTAGGGATAGCTAGAGGCCTGTGCTGAGGCAGGTTTAAAAATTCCCTGAGTCTCTTTTCGGACTGAGAATAGACCTGGCTTTCCCAGCGGAAATGCTGCCTAAGTGTATGCAAGGTTTCACCAAAAGAAAAATCTTCTGGAGGGGAGGCAGAGGGAATGGAATCCTCATAGGTAAGGTTATGTCCTGGCACTCAGAAGGAACAGAAATATCAGATTCCTGATCAGAAGTATCAGAAGGAAAATCAGTTCTAGGTCTCAGAGGGGGAAGGCTGGCTTCCCCTAATTAAAGTAATAAGGTCACTTTAGGCCTGAGCAATTCGGTATTTTGGCTTGAAACAAAGTCGTTGGTTTAATTTGAAAATCGGTAAGCCTGAATACACCCTCAGAAGCCGGTGCCTGCACAGTGGCTCCAGACTCATCCAAGGTAGAGACATCAGCAGGTTCCATAGTCTAAAAAGCATCTTGCAGTATACTGAATGGGTCTCAGTAGAGGCCTGCGAATCTGTAGAAATGGGTATTAGGGGCTGCAAAAGCACCTCAGTGTGTACTAGCGGACTAGCTTAACGGAAGCATCGTCGGCAGTTTTGGACCTATGCGGTCTGTCTCTGTCTTTATCCTTACGTTTTTTTTTCAGAAGATCGGTAGTCGGATGGCTTAACGAAGCCATTTTGGAATACAGAGATTGAGAGCAAAGTATTTAGCTACAAACATAGCCTGATGACTAATAGTTCGGGCGTTGAACAAGGCACAAAACCGACAGCGAGGGACATCGTGGTCTGGGCCTAAACAGGTGACGCAGTAAGAATGAAAATCTCTATGAGGTATTTGCTTTCCACAGGCAAGACTATTATTAATTTTTTCTGACATCGGTTAGAGCAAGAAAAAAGGATCCCTAATGGGGTACTTATCTATTAGAAGACTTTAGGTCTAAAACTCGAAAACAAAAATTTCAGGAGTCAGCTGAACGGCACTTGCAAACTGCTTCTGCTTCGGGCACCGCTTGGCAAGAAAGACTGATGTAACGGCATCGGCTGCATGTTTTATATCCCCTGACGACCTGACGTCATGTGCAGAAATCCCAAGACTCTGATATTCAGGCCGGCTGAGGGCAATCTACAGGCAGATAACCCAAATGTGATGACTGCAACAGTGAAACACAAAGAACATCCAGCCAGCCAATTTCTCTTCATCAGATTGTTCCCATGGAAATATGAAGACCACCTACAGAATTGCTACGTATGCATGCATTTGCTAGAAAAAAAAGCCTCATAATATTCAATATTTTTAATCAACTTGCTCTCTCTTAAAACTAATCATTCTAAGGTCCTTAATCTAGTCATTTCTGCATGCAAAAGTGAGAAAAATCACATTTTAACTTTGTCATGCCTTTTTAACCAGGCACTTTTTTCACTGCATTGCTTATAGTTCTCAAAACTGTACAAGAATAAAGAGAGAAGGGGGAGAAAGAAAAACAGCATATGTTTACAATCCCATTACACTTAAAATAGCATGCAAAGAAAACCATATACACCACAAATACAGTACCATTAAGAAAAGAAAAGGTTTTCTCTACTTAGCTTTCTCCCCCTCTCTTCCACTCCCCCAAAGCATTTTTCCGAACATTAATGACGAAGTAGGGCATACACTTTAGAGTCCCCATAAAACCAAAAAATTTTGAAAAAGTCTGATATTTCAAGATGTCTTTGCCCTGTCGTATTTCACAAATATAATTAAAGCACTGTAATCCCACATTAAATTAATGGCTTTATTACTATTCTCCATTGCCCAAATCCTGTTTCTGCTTCATTTCCAACATACACGAGATTCTTCTAGTCAACTCTCGTACTCCCTTCCTTCTCTCCAACATTTTCCACTGAAATACTAGAATAAGTTTCACAGGTACAATCTTTCTGTGGTCTTTATTACCAGAACAAGAAGTATCTACTTCTGTTTCACATCTCACTTTTTGCTGGACAAACTTTTGCATTTCCTCCTTAGCATGCACTTCATCAAAAAATGTTGTTGTCCCTCCAAGGAAGAATACCTTAAAAAGACAGCTGGATACAGCAGTTTGAATTTCCCACCTGCTTCTCGACACTCCCTGAATACTGAAATGAATTTACTCCTCTTCTGCCTAGTGTACACGTCTGAGGCATTGTTGGTTACATTTCGAGTTGCAGCTGGAGGGGAGAAGGGAAGACCAGGGCTGAGAGGAATCTGGTTTACCTACCATTGTAACTAACTCCCTACAAATCCTTGCACAGGAATCTTAAACGACAGCTGATGACTATGTTGGGTCTAGATTAATTTGAGGTACCAGTGAAAAATTGTAGAAGTCATGTAAATTAGAATTCCCAGTTATTCCCTGGCTAAAGTTAAAGCCTGATTGGAAAGGATCAAGAACTATTCTTCGTACAAATCTACTCTTCCTGAGAAAGAAATGCCATTGAGGAATATATACAGAAGGCATATGAGAAACATTATCCTGTAAGAAGGAATGAGAGAGAATTTCTTTAAATTATTCTGGAACTCCAGACTCCTGACACTTTGAAAAACAGCAGAGTCTGCAAATTAATAACAGTCATCTTGCTATCTGCAGTGGGCAATGACTGGTGCTACTTTGTAAACAACCTTGGAGCAACAGATAGTCTAAAGGGTAAGAGACAAAAGTGAAAACTTAAGTCAGATACAGAAACTTTTAACACACATCTGAATTCTCTGTAAGCTGGTATGTGATGAGCATCTTTTAAATTTCATGCAACCAAAAAATAGATAGAAGTTGTCAGGGATAGCACAGGTTGAAGGGACAGCATTTTGAAGTAAGATTTTTAACAAAGATTGAGAAAATAAATGTCTAGATATGGTCTCCAAGTAGCTTCATTCCTTTTTTGGCACCAGAAATATTCTTGAATAAAATCCTCTCCGATTTATCTGGTGACCTTGTTTTAAGGCTTCCTACAGAACGTATTTGCTCAACAACTGGAGAAAACATGGGTGTCTGATTTGCAGAGTGACAAGAAATCCCCTGGTAAGGAGACCGGGACTCCCACTGAAAATTGTATCCTAGCCGAATGATTCTTAGGACCCATTATATTATGTAATAATGTCCACCAGGAAGATTCTGCCTAAAAAGTCACTACTGGGCAGCAAAGGCTTTAGCTGGTATAAGAAAACCCTGGTATGAGAGGTGTAAGCCATCCCTGGCAAAACAGGAAGTCTTACCTGCCATCTCATCCCAGACTGACACATACGAACCTCTCTTAGAATGACACCAACAACGGAGTCAATTGTTAAATCCAGTTGTCTTTGTATCTAGGCATCATTCTTGGCGAAGGCAAGATACTAAAAGACCAGTGTCTTTCCTGCCTCAAACACGTGCACAGTAAGTTCCATCATTATCTTTTTGTATGTCCCTCTGGATGCCTCATTCACTCTCACATTGGACACCACTAGGTTGTAGTCATATTAGTCTGGCTTAAGGGTCCTTAGGGGTCCTTGTAACATTACAGATCCTGGCACCTGACAAGCAGCTTAAATCAAACTGTTCCCTGCCAAGCTAGCAAATATGGAGTTTGTATTATGTTTAACTAGAGTAAACTATGATTAAAACATTTCCTTGTGTGGAAGCAGACTTTGTGGGCCTTATGAGCTTAAGCTTGCTAACCTGACTCTTGGACGAGGACATACAGTAGAGGTGTGGAGAAGCAGTAGGTAATGACTTGTGCACTAGTGGCTGGGACATTTTAGTGTGTGTTCTAGGAGGATTGGGCAAATATTTCTGTATAACTTCAGGATATGTTACTTGCATAGCAGTGTGCTGTGACTGATGTGGTGTTGTGGCGGTATAATGCATCCCAATAGTGGACTAAATTGAGAAGCTTGCTTCTGTGTATAAATATTTATACCTCATGCAAGTTGTACTAGAATCAAATGGTAGCAGCAGCAGTGAACATTTGGTAAGCATAATGCAGTTGTTAAACTGCGTTGGATCACCTAATGCAAACAGACTGCCCAGAGATGGGGGTGACAGCAGACTGCTTGAGTCATGCTGTCACATGGTGGAGAAACAGGGTTTGTGTAGTATTCAAGGGTTATATAGACAGTCTGCTACAACACACCCTAAATATTTATGGATGAAGTATTTAGCTACCCTCTAAATTAAATTCACGGTATCACCTTAATCTATCAGTATTTAGTGAAAGGACAGAACTTACCTAATGGTACTCCTAGCTACGAGCAGTGCTGTGCTCATCACAGCTTCACACAACTAGGAATCAAAGTCTCTATATGCTCCTTCTCTCACCAAAAGCTCAGAAGTTCCTGAGAAGTGGAACACAGGTCTTTAAGATTGATAGTCTTTTTTCCCATGATGCAGAGGCCTATGGGCTTTAAACTTTAGGTATCTTTAAAAACTGCTCAAAATACCTCAAGGCAGATAAAAAATTATACCAGTCTCCAGACCAAAAAACTGAGTTCTCTGGTCCACTAAAAACAAAAAGTGATACCACTCTGTACCACTCAACCTGTACTCAAAATAATCAACAACAACACAGAAAGCGATGCCTATCTCTTCAGCTAACTTCAGTCTGTCTCATCCTTAATAACCAAACTCCACTCTTTCTAGCCCTCTTTCTCTCTAAAACCAATGCTTGCTTTCACAAAAAAAAAAAAAAAAAATCTAAAACCAACAACCTTTGCACCAGGCAACCTACCTGATGAATATCTGAAGCTACTGGCTGAAGCAATAATCTATCCAGTGTCCATCCTTATACAATCTTTCTGCCAGTGAACCTTGTGTCCCTCTCCTCTGTACAGAATGTTACATCCTACCCATGCATGAAGGAGGAAACTCCACTGAACTAACTACAGTTCCATTGCTAATCTAGCTCCATTATCAAAACTTCTAAAAAAAATATATAATCCCATCTTACCCTCCACATCAAGAACAGTCTATCCACTGCTTAGCACAGTTCTCTCACTCATCATGATACTACTACTGCCCTCTTACATTTCACTAATACAAATAACCCCCATAGGAAAAACGGTAAACTGGTGTTGGCTCTGTTGACCTCTCCAAAGCCTTCAATGCAGTTTCTCTTACTATTCTATATAAACTCAACCAACCTGAGCTAGGTAGTTCCCCCTCCTTATCATTGTTCCACAGCTGCTGTCCTAACCAGAAGCTGTTAAACTGCAAAACAAATTCTAATCTTTTCTCCTAGTTTCCACTGGTGTACCTCAATGCAATATTCTTGGTCACACACTCCTAACATCCGATTACACACATCAGCCATAACGATTTAGTACATTGTCAACTCCACCCTAATTTGCCATGCCCATAACCTTAATAACCTTCAAAAAAATCATACAGGAATCCTTCACATCAACAGTGACATGGCTAACTAACTCAACTATACATCAATCCCAAAAAAGCTATGATCTTCTTTAGCCCTAATCACATCGCAGACCACAGAACCTCCTTCTATATAGTTTCTGCAAATACCAAAATTGAGCTGCTCCTTCACATAAAATTGGTAAGTGTTTACACAGATGAAAATATGAAATTTGACTACCATATTGAACATTTTGTACAAAATACCAAAAGCTAAGCTGTCTCTATAGGACCAAACAGTATCTGGCAGACATGCCAGCAAACTTAGCCTCTGCCCTTTTCCCTACCCTCCTCTCTCTACTCTGCAACAATCTTTAAAACCTACAAGAAATACATACAACCAAGACAAATCAATGTTACCACAAAACATCTTAATTTGTTGCCAACCACCAACACAAGACCCATCACTATCTCCCAAGGAAATTAACTGGCTAGAATAGCCTCACTGCCTAACCTATGCCCAACTATTAATACACAAGCTCATTTACTCTCTCAGTAATTGCCTATATTGCTCTACACTTCAACAATACTGTCCCCCTAGATCCTTACACTTCACAGATAAACCCCAACTCATCTCAAAATCTAAAAGCAGTGCTAGTGAATCAGTATTCTTCAACTACCCAATGAAAGCCTGGAATTCCATTCCTCTCTCACTTAAACAGGAGCAATACCACAAATCCTTCAACACCTTACTAAAATTTCAGTTATCCATGTCATGGATTTAACTATGTCCATTCTACAGGATATCGACCAAAACAAATCCTGCCTGCACAATCTCCCACTTCTCCAGTTTCTCCTTTCAGCTTCACAACCTTCTTACTGAAAAAGTACAGTTGTGTACACCTACCATAAATGTAGATGTTCAAGTGTCTTCACTGTTGCAGTCATAACTGTAGGGTGATCCTGCCGGCAGGCAGCCCGAGGTCGGCCAGAATCCCAAAGTCTGGGTCCGGCGTCGGCTGTTCCAGCAAGCACCCTGACGTCAGAACGCAGGGATATAAAGCTGACAGCCGACACCATCTTCTCCAGTCTTTCTTGCCCCAGATGTCAGAAGTCCCCCAAAATAACCAAAAGGTGTCCAAAAAGGAAACACAAATACACCACAAAAGAAGAGGAAGATAAGAGGGGATTGGTGGGAGGGAAACACCGACTGCAACAGTGAAGACACTCTAACATCTACATTTATGGTAGGTGTACACAACTGTACTATGTTCTTCGTGTTTCACTGTTGCAGTCATAACTGTAGGGTGGAATCCCAAAGCTGTGATGAGGGAGGAGGTTATGCAGAAGAAGGGGCAGCCAGAAGACCCTGCAAGACAGCAGAGGCAAAACCTGCCCTAGACTTAGAATACAAAGGGAGATTATAGTGCTTAGAGAAAGTATGCACTGAACTCCAAGTGGCAGCTTCCAAAATGTCCTTGGTAGGAACTCCTCTGAGAAAAGCTGCTGAAGTGGCAGCTGCTCTAGTAGAATGACTTCTAACAGTACCTGGAATTTGTTTCCCAAAGTGAGAGTAACAAAACCTTATCCCATGAGCAATCCATTTGGAAATAGTTTGTTTAGAGATAACCTTGCCTAGAGAACTAGAGGCATAAGAGATAAGCAACTGATCAGATTTCCTGAAATCTTTAGTTCTATCCAGGTAAAACCTTAGTTGTCTGTGTACGTCCAATGAATGCAAAATCCTTTCCCCTTTGTTTTGAGGATTTGGAAAGAAAGTAGGAAGGTGAATAGTCTGATTTAAAGCCACTTTAGAAATCACCTTAGGCATAAATGTAGGATTGGTCCTCAAGGCAACTCTGTCTTGGTGGAAAATAAGGTATGGTTCCACAGCCATGAGAGCTTGCAACTCAGAAACCCTTCTGGCAGAAGTCAAAGCTAATAAAATAGCTGTCTTCCAGGAAAGGAACTTGATATCCAAAGCAGCCGCAGGCTCAAAGGGTGGTAAAGTTAGTTTTTCCAAAACATAATTAAGGTCCCAAGCAGGAACAGGAGTTCTGGCAGGTCAAATTCTTAGCCCCTCTCAAGAATTGCCTCACCAGCTGGTGAGAAGAAATGGGGGGGGATCAGTGTTGAAATGAGCCGAGATAGCAGAAGCATGGATTTTAATGGAAGAAAAGGAGAGGCCTTTAAGAAAAAGGTCTGAGAGGTAAAGTAGAATGGAAGAAATGTCAGGCAAAAGAGGGTTAGAACCTCGGTCCCGCATCCAAATACAAAATCTTTTCCATTTAGAAGCATAGGATTTTCTAGTGCTAGGACGCCTAGCTTCTAAGAGAACATCCAAAACTTGTTTGGGAAAAGCAGGAGGAGACAAAGGCCCTTGTAAAGCCAAGCTGCCAGGCAAAGAGTCTTGATTTGAGAGTGAAACATCTGACCCTGATGCTGGGACAGAAGAGAAGGAAACAGAGGCAGAATCCATGGAGGTTCCAAGAACAGGTGTCTTAAAGTTGGATACCAAAACTGCCGAGGCCAATTTGGAGCTATCAAAATGAAAATCTTGGGTTTGTCCTGTTTTATTTTCAGTAACACCCGAGGCAGAAGAGGAGGGAAGGCATATCCCAAAAGATTTCTCCAGCTGAAAGACAGGGCATCCACTTTCCAAGCTGCTTTGTGGAAGGACCTGGTGCAAAAGAGAGGCAGCTGATGGTTGAGATGAGATGCAAACAGATCTGAGGGACTCCCCAAACTGCTGTAATCCTGCTGAATATGTTGGGGTCCAGCATCCATTCGTGAGGATCCAAAAGATTTCTGCTTAGGCTGTCTGCTAAGAGATTCTGTTTTCCTGGAATGAATTGAGCTTGAAGATGCAGATTTAGATTTAGAGCTGTGTCCCATAGGCTCATGGCTAGTCTGCAAAGGGGGTAGGAGTGAGAGCCCCCTTGCTTGTTTATGTACCACATGACTGTGGTATTGTCTGTGCGAATCAGAAGATGGCCTGGTTGCAAAAGACTCTGGAAGGCTAGAAGAGCATATTTTGGATTGCCAACATTTCCTTCAAGTTGATGTGCCAGGTAAGATGCTTCTTTGTCCAATAGCCCTGCTGGCAATTGTTTAGGTAATGAGCTCCCTCAAGCATAATCCGAGACGTCTGTGATTATGATCTGAGCAGGATGAGGTAGACGAAAGGGATTCCCCTTCGTTTGAAGCACAAGCCCTGGACCACCAAAGGAACTCCTTTTGGAGGCAGGGAATCAGAGGTATCATAGTTTCCAGGCTGTGGTAATGCTGAGACCATACACTCTTTAGGTACCATTGAAGTTTTCTCATATGAAGCCTTGCATTTGGAATCAACAAGATGCAAGAAGCCATGTAGCCCAAAGCCTGCAGGAATTTCCTTGCAGTGAGCTGAGTTAAAGTAGCCAAGGTCTTGAAAATTGATGCCAGCTGTACTTGTTTTTCTGGAGTAAGGAAGGCCCTTTGTAAGCTTGTGTTTAGAAGAGCTCCCAAAAAGATCATTTGTTGAGAGGGGATCAAATGTGACATTTTTGTGTTCACTGAGAATCCCAGTAGCAGGAGAAGACGCTGAACAAACTGCAGATGTTGAAGTAAAAGATCCTTGCTGTCTGCCTGAATAAGGCAGTCGTCCAGGTAGGGGTAAATTTGAATTCCTTGGAGTCTGCAATAAGCTACTACTGGAGCCAGACACTTGGTAAAGACTCTGGGCGCAGTAGATAAGCCAAAGGGCAGTACAGAGAATTGAAAGCATCTCGAACCTGCCTTGAAACTGAGGTATTTTCCACGTTCCTGTCTGATGGGAATGTGTAAATAGGCTTCCTTCAAGTCCAATGTCACAATCCAAGCATCCTGGGAGAGCATGTGAAGAAGTTGTTGCAGAGTAAGCATCTTGAATTTTGGAATCTCCAGAAAGGTATTTAACACTGAGAGGTCCAGAATAGGTCTCCATGAGTTTTGGTTCCTTGGGACCAGAAAAAGTCTGGAGTAAAAACCTTTTCCCATCTCTGGAAGTGGAACAGGTTCTATGGCTTTCATGGCCAATAAGGCGTCCACTTGATTTAAGGCCTCTGACCATTGATGTTTTGGCAGATCCGGCCAGCCTGAAAACCTTGGCAGAGTATGAAAGTGGAATTTGTAGCCTCTTAAAATCACGTCTAAAACCCATTTGTCCTGGGTAATATGAGTCCAATTTTGGTAGAAAAGAGAAAGTTTTCCTCCGAGAGGGGCTTCCAGGCAAGGAGGACCTGTAGCCCAACGGAGAGAGTCATTGGGTCTGCTTCTTTTGAGATTGAGGTCTGTCTTCTCCCCTTCTTGGTGAAGAAGCAGTCCATTGTCTGGACCTGTAAGAGGCCTGAGCCTGCCCCCGACCTCTGGAGCGTCTATATCTTCCTCTGAGGCCTGTCAGACGTGGGAAAAGACCAATTTTTGGAGGGCCAATTTCTAGAAAATCTAGGAGGCTGAACTTGTAAAAAATCTTTAACAGTCTGCATAGATTTTGCTTTTTCTTCCATCTTTTTAATAACCTCCTCAGACGTGGATCCAAATAAAACATCATGCTGAACAGGGGCATCTAACAGCTTAGCCTTAACCTGTTCTGGTAAATTCTGCTCACGAAGCCAAGCATGTCTCCTGATAACAGTACCAGAGGCAGCAGCCCTGCAAGAAGCTTCTAAGGCATCAAAACCACAATGTAAACTATGTTTGCTAACTTGTTCAGTTGCATGCAAAACATCCTGTAATTCCTTGTCCTCTGCACATGCCGGAAAGGTAGAGAGCTTTTGCTTTTGTCTTTGTAGAAATAGTGATAATAGAAGGCCTGAAAACCCCCTCAGAAGCCGGTACCTGCACAGCGGTTCCGGACCCATCTGAAGGAGCGACGTCCGAAGGTCCTGCAGCAGTTAAAATACTAGGCCTAGAAGACTCCCCATGGGAGTCCGTGTCGGCCATCGGTTCCGAAGTGGCGGACGACAGGGGCTGCAAAAGCACCTCACTGACCGCCGAACCGAAGCTGGCTCCGCTGCAAAATATCATGTTTGGACCTCGGAGGCCTATCCTTGTCTTTATGCTTTTGAATTCCGGTTGTCGGTAAAGTATCCGATGACATCCTATAATTGAATCGTCTACCGAAATAATTCAAGGCCCAATCGTACCTACGCTTGATAGTGTGGGAATTAAACCTGGCACAGAACTGACAGCAAGAAACGTCGTGGTCAGGGCCTAAGCAAGGTAGATAGTAAGAGTAGAAATCTTTATGAGGTATTTGTTTCCCACACGATATACAATTATTAACTTTTTCTGACATCGGAGGAGCAAGAAAAAAGTTTCCCCAACGGGGTACTTAGCTTGAGAAGAGAAGTAGAAAACTTCGGACCGAAGACAATCAAAGCACGTTGTCTGAAAACGCCAACCAACGACTTGCGAGCTGCTTTCCACCGCACGGCAAGAAAGACTGGAGAAGATGGCGTCGGCTGTCAGCTTTATATCCCTGCGTTTTGACGTCAGGGTGCTTGCTGGAACAGCCGACGCCGGACCCAGACTTTGGGATTCTGGCCGACCTCGGGCTGCCTGCCGGCAGGATCACCCTACAGTTATGACTGCAACAGTGAAACACGAAGAACATCTACAGTATTCTTACCACCTTTTGTAAACACACATTTCCACAATTCTAATTTTTCTTCTCTAACATTAACCCTCTGCTATTAGGCACCACTGTTATCCTTGAATTTTAAGCTGAGAAGACTCATTTAACACAGAATGCTATAATGATGCATCTTCCATGTACTGAATATTTGACTTACTACTTTAACATTACCTGTAGTGTTACCCATCTTTGCATAAATGGTTTGTTGTTACTGCATGTGTTTTTATGAAGTTTTTCTGGCAGGGCCCCAGCCAAAAAGGGGTCTTGCACCCAGTCTGAACAAGTGCAATAAAGAGCTCAGCACAAGAGCAATATACACTGCACAGCAATTCAGAATTAAAACTGTAGTAGTTTACACCAAAATGACAAAAACACCAAACAAGGAAGGACCACTCACACTGCCCAGTCAGACAAGGTTGGGAATCACTGGCCTTCGGTGCTCACTCTCTCTCTCTTCACTGGGAGCAAAACAATAACACTAACTCCAAACTTGACTCCTAACAGGTTTTTCCAGTGATTGCTCCCTAGAATTCCTAGGGAATACCAATCTCTCTCTCTCATCATCTCGCCAGGAGAAAAACAGAAGCACTACTCTCCAAAATGATTAACAAGAAGTGCATTATAAACTCAGCAGTAATTGGCAGCCGTGTCCTAGATGGTGTATAGACGATGGAAAAAAGTGGTTAAAACTTCTAAATTTTGCAGCTCTATATAGGTAAGAAAATGTGAAAGAAAGAGTTACTTTAGCTTTTAAAGTAAAGGAGAAGGCCATCCTAGCATCTTCTATTAATCACTACTTGGTGCAGATGGGGTATGGGTGTTCCTACACAATCAGTAGCACTGTAATTTGCATCAAGGACAAGTTTCTGCACAAATATAGTTTCGTGGGAAAACTAAAAAAGAAAAAGTGAAGTAACATGTACAACCCTTTCCATGAAACCAAATCAAGATAGAATATTTTTTGAGTGAGGACACAAATGTTGGAGAAACATGTGAAATAACGTGATTATACAATTTAATAAGGCTAAGATGAAAAATAAGAAAGCATTCTATACAAAGTGAATGATTTGAGTAATCTTCCCGAACACAAAAAAAGTAAAGCCAAAATACAGACAAAGTTAAAGAATGCAGAGAATTAACAAAAGACAAGTCTTATGCTGTATGATAAACTGCATTTTAAGTAATATCTGAAGTCAATACAATAAGCAGGGAAATGGGCACATTTGCCAAAATGCCCATCAGGTATCAGAGCATTCTTTTTTGTCTCATTCGGGTCACAGTATATTTAATAAAGCTTTCATAACACAACTACATACAGCTGAATACTTACATGATGTGAGGGCGGGAAGTAGGCCAAGTGCCATCTTTGTTCCTCGTTTCCATTATCACAGTCTGAAACAAGCAAAACTCTATTGTTCACAACACAAAGTCAAACAAAAAGGCTAACAATAGTATACATTCTTCAAAACAAGGCAGCTTTACAAATGCACACATGGGTTAAACAAAATTAAATGTTATTTACTTTCTTCAAATAAAAATACACTCAAACTCAGTATGACCAACAAAATAACATCTGAAGACTTGTACACAGTAACAATAACAATCTGATCTATAAGTGGATAAATACATCATCAAACAACTGCTGCTCCAAAAAAAAAATTGAACACTAAGTAGCAAAAAAAATCCCATCACATGGCAATTAATCAAAATGAAAGACTAAAAGCATGACTGTCGGTGGTTTTAAAAATAAAGTGATATTCGGAAGATTAACAGCTTCTCCTGGATTATCAGAGCATTATTCTATGCCCCTTAAAAGATTTTCCAATGATGGCATCTCGCGCATAGATATGTGAACATGTATCTTATTAGCGGACACTCAATAAGGTCTCTCTGTAGTGGATGATATTTGTACTATCCTTCCTGAAAGCCTCTTTTGTACCAATATTTTCAAAGATCCCTAGCTCCTGTACACAGAACGGACAGTTGTGTAAAAATGTACCATACACATAGATGTCCTCCTTTGGACTGCTGGAGTATTTTTAACTAGAGAACTCCCACCTGAAAGCAAGCCGACATCAGCCAGTATACAAAAGTCTTGTACTACTGTAGGGTACATGGGACATCACACGTAGGCTGCTGTTGGATTTAGGCCATAAAAGTGACATACGCATGCACCATCCTCACAACTGAATGCCAGACTAAGGATATAAAAGGTCAGTACATCCAAGCAAAACAACAGACTGGGGGGAAGGAGAGAGGGATAGAATACTGCAGCAGTGAAGAGAAAATATACAGTTATGGTAAGATTTTGCACAACTATTCTATGTCCTTTTATTCATTTGCTGCAGTATTCTTAACCTGAGGGAGAGTGCCACAGCTCAAGGAGGAAGGAGCAGAAGAGCTCTCAATGAAGCAATGTAAAATAACTTTAGCAAATCCAGCTCTGAATCTGGAAATGCCATCCAGTTAGTAGTACTTGGTAAAGGTATGGATAGAAGACCAGGTGGCTGCTTCAAGAATAGCACTGCTATCTAAGCCCTTGAAGAATGCCTTATAGGAAGCCACAGCCCTGGTAGAGTGGGCCTTCAGGGATGAAGACAGGCCCTTTTTTTGGAGGGTGTAACAAAGGCAAATAGTCTTTGAAATCCAAGAAAAAACAGCCTGCTCGGAAATGGGTAAATCCAGAACCCTGGGATGAAAGTTCACAAATAGCTGATCAGATTTCCTGATTGTCTTAGTCTTGTCTAGGTAAAACTTAAGTGGTCTGTGTACATTTAAGGAGTGCAATACCTTTTTACTGTGGTTCTGTGGAGAAAAGAATGTAGGTAACTGAATGGGCTGGCTAAGGGATAACTATTTAACCACTTTTGGCATAAAGGAAGGATTTGTTCTCAAGGATACGCTATCCTTATGAAGTACCAAGAAGGGGGCCACAGCCATAAGGGCTTGAAGCTCCAACATCCTTCTGGCTGAGGTCAAGGCTGCTAGTAAATCAGTTTTTTCAAGAGCAATGTTTGAGGGAGACCGAAGATGTGGGCTCAAAAGGGCCAATGTCAGCTTTTGTAGAACAAAATTAAGGTCCCGAGGAGGAAGCAGAATAGGTTTCCTGAGAGGCCTAATGTGAAGAAAACCCTTAAGGAATTGTTTCACCTCAAATATGGACACTAGAGGGGTAGAAAAAGGCAGACAAGCAGAAAGAGTAGACGTGTTCTTTGACAGAAGAGTAAGCCAAGCCAGCAGAGAGCAATTCATACAAGTAAGACAGAACCACTGAGACTTCCACTGTCGGTGGGTCTTGGTTCTTAGAAAGACACCAGAATGAAAATCTTTCCCACTTGGAAATGTAACACTTTCTGGTACTGGGTTTTATGGCTTCCTGCAAAACCCCGGAGCATGTCCTCTGAGAGTAAGTGTCTGAGGGGATTAGAATCCTATCACACACAGTGCTAGCTGTAGCAGTGACAGGTGTGGCTGTATTGGGGATCTTTTGCTCTGTGTGAGCAGGTCCACTCTGTGGGGTAACTTGTGGTGATGGCCTTTGGCTAAATGTAGGAGGAGGGGGAACCAGTGCTGTCTTCACTAAAAGGGAGTCACCAGTAAGATTTTTGGTTGGACTTGTCTAATCTTGAACAGGACGTTTGGTATTACAGGAAGAGGAGGGAATGCATACAGAAACATCCCCTTTCAAGAGAAGGAGAGGGTGTCTACTTTCCAAACCAGAGGACCTGGGACTCTGGCACAAAATTTTGGAAGCTGTCTGTTCAGAAGGAGGCAAATAAGTCTATTTGAGGAATACCCCATTAGTGGACCATGTCCAGGAACACGTTCCTGTGAAGCATCCATTCTTGGGACCGAGTCAGGAAACTGCTTATGGAGTCTGCCGCGAGATTCCTGTTGGAGGGAATGTACACTACCTGAACGGTCATGTGGTACTGGGCAAGAAATTCCCATACTAGAAGAGCCAACCTGCAAAAGATAGGATTTGGTTCCTCCTGCTTGTTCACATACCAGAGGAGTGTCATGTTGTCTGTGGACAGTTGTAGAGGGCCCGGACAAAGGAAAGGTTTAAATGCTTGCACAGCTAAGTAGCAATGCTTGCATTTCCCTGATGTTGATGTGTTCTGTTTTTTGGGGGAGAGACCAAATTCCCTGCACTGTGAATGTGCCCAAGATCGTTCCCCAGCCCATGTCTGGTGCATCTGTGTGGAGTTCTATGACGGGGTGAGAGGATGCAGGGGTAGACCTGGATTTAGGTCTATCTGTCGGACCCACCAGAGCAGCTCCCTCTTTAGGCAAGGAATGAGGGTGACTTTGTATTCTACTGGGTGAGAATGATGGGTCCACACTGATCTGAGGAACCATAGGATTTTTCCACAAGTGGAGTTTGGCCATTGGTACCATGGGAATGATTGAGGCCATGAATCCCAGCACTCTGAGGACCTCCCTGGTCATGATGCAAGTCTAGGGGAGAAGGGAGTGAAAGAAGGACCGAAGGTCCTCTATCTTCTTAGGTGGAAGTGACACTCATAATAGCCATCTGGATTCGAACCCAAGAAAAATGTAGTCCTCTGTAGGGGGTGAGGACTGACTTCCTGTAATTGATGGTGAATCCCAGTTTTCTGAGGAGGGAAATGGTGGTCTCAAGGTTTTGGAGTAGACTGTGTGAAGCTGTGGCCTGTAAGAGCAGGTCGCCCAGGTACGGAAAAATCTAGATGCCCAAAATCTATGTGCAATCACTGGAGCCAGACATTTTGTGAATAGCCTCTATGCAGTAGAAAGCCCATAGGAAAAGGCAGAGAATAGAAAATGCCAGGAACCCAAAGAAAAATATAATTTCCTGAACATGGGGTGAATGCAGATGTTGAGAAGCATCTTTTATATCTAGAGTTGCCATGTATCCTTGCGGAAGGATAAGGGGAAATTGAGTTTGGAGTGTCAACATTCTGAAGGTAGGAACCTTAACGAGGGTGTTGAGATGGGATAAATCCAGGATTGGTCTCCAGAGGCCATCCTTTCTGGGTACTAAGAACATTCTTGAATAGAAGCCTTTCCCTCTTGAAGTTTTTAGGAATCTTTTGAATGAAGCCCTGTTGCCAAAACTCCCAAAGGAGCTTTGGGAAAAGGGGCAGTTGCTCTCAGGTGGGTTGAGGGATGTCCATGAAGGTGAGGATGGAGGGCCAAACCATGAAGTATCTTTTTTTTGAATACGGAAAGAACCCAGGTGCCTTGGGTGATGCTTTTTCAGACCCTGACAGCACTTGAAAGGGAAATAGGGGAATGGGAGACATCTGCAGGGTAGTCACAGATTTCCTGCTTTGTCAGGAGAGGACTACCTTTGTTGTGACAATTGCTGAAAACTCCTAGGCTTCAGCTGTCTCTTGCCTCCTCTGGAGACTTACCAGAGGCTTGAGTACAGGTATGGACGAAAATAGGCTTAGAGTGGAAATTCTTATGAAACCTAGGCAAAAGAGAAACCAGAAAGTGTTTCAACTCCTTGAATTCCTTTTTTTTTTTTTTGTATGGACTTAAAGAGGCTGCTGCCTTACCAAATAAGGAGGAACTGTCTAATGATGCATCCATTAATTATTTGAAGTCATCCTGGAAGAGCTGCAACCTAAGCCAGGAAAATCATCTACGAATTGAACCAGTAGTAGCTGCCCTGGTACAAGTCTCCACAGCATCAAAGCTGCATTTAATGGAATGCTTTGCCATTTGGGAGGAAGCTCCTTGGATAGAGCCAAGGCTTTTCCTCCTGAATCTGGCAGATCTGCAATGGCAATACATGCCAGAGATAAAAGCTCTCATATGTATCGGCTAACTGATGGCCCTGAAAGCCAAGCTGGCTAAGGTATAGATCTTTTTACCCAGTCTCTGAATTGTTCTACTCTCTCTGTCTAACGGGAGAAGAGTAGAAGAGGGAAGCATACTAGACGGTTTATCTGCAGCTACGGAAATGACTGCTGGGTCTCTAGCAGGGGACCTAAAGAGGAATCTGCAATCCTCAGGGATCTTTTAGAAGCAATATGGCTTCCAGGGAGCTGTGTTCTGGGAGTTCGGAGTCTGTGCAGCACTGTGAAAGGCATCCAAAAAGGCAGGATGCACTGATGGAACTGAAGAGGGACCAAGGAGACATCAACTTGTAGAAGTTGATAGCATCTCTTCTGGACACCAGAAACTTGGGAAGTATCCAACAAAGTGTTCTCCCATTTTCAGGGAAGTTTCAACCAAAAGATCTCTCTTCCATAGGGGAGTTGGCACTAACTGACTCCTCTTCAGATGAAATATTCTTGGGGAGAGGGGATCAGTGTAGAATAATCCAAAGATTCCTCTTCATCAGAGGAAAATTCATCAGATGAGTCATTGTCTCCAATCCTTTTTTAAGAAGGTGGGGGAGCTGTAGTAGGAGCAGGCTGACAGGAAGGCAGCTTGAGTGCCATGATGGCCTGAAACAAGCTTTGAGAAAAGGTCTGCCAATCAATAGGGACCTCTCTGGTAGGGTACAAATGCTTTGTTTTTTGCCTTTTCTTTGAAGGGGAAATGATGATATGCAATGAAGACTGGACGAAAGCCTACATTCAGAAGTGTTTGACTATCTCTTCTCTTGCTTGAGTGTGAGATGCCTGCCCAGGACCCTCCATGCTTTTGAGCCTAGGTTCCCCCACGACATCCTGATTGGGAGTCTGTTCAACCTCCACAGATGTGCTCACTGCTGAAATCAAGGCGGCCACACAACTGGGTTCAGCCTGTGAATCCGTGCCTTAAGTCAGATGAGCCTCTGGGTTGACAAGCACCTCAGGAGAAACGTCTGACAGTGGAGGTGCAGCTGAAGCTGCAGGCCAAGGTTTCATGGCCTTGTGCTTCACCAGCTTGGTGTCAGACCCTGAGGTACCCTCCATGTGCTTAGCTAACAAAACTCCAATGGAGCTCAGGAAGTTTGCACTGTTAACTTCCAATGGGAGGAGCCTAAGCCTTTTGACAGAATCAAATTATGTCCTCACATTTCAAACAAATGTTCATATCTCTGAAACCATAGAGATTATGAAAGAACTATAAATGGAAAACCCTTCAGCATAAACTATTTTTATAGTGATAGTATTCTTTAGTTTTTAGGTCTTAAAGTGAATTTTTTAAGTCACAGTAAACACAGTAACTATTGTGTTTGTAATTTTGTAAACAACTTACAATCTCTCAGCAGCCACTCAAGTTACACACACAATGTCAGCAGCATTTTATTCATTTAGCTGACAGCTTTCATATGAGGCTAACGTGTTCTGTGTTACGTGGTTGTTGAGATATTTAGAAAAATGTGAAAATTATATGTATATAAATGAATATAATAAAAATAACAGTTAATATTTCATTACCTGTGCTAGACAGAGATTAAATATTATTCCAGTTGAGTCTGCCATTGTGTATGTTTTAAGATGAAATATTTTAAAACCTTGTACATAGCACAGTTTTGGAATTACTGATGCAAATATGAACAAGCAATATTTGATGCCTAGAGGCATCAGTAGGAGTTAACTGCAGATGCATCTGGAGGTGTCATTCAGATGTAATGAGTTGGTTCTCTAAATAAATACCAAGAGAAGAAACTGTTTCTAAGGGCCTTAGGAATGAAGGACTGGCAAATGCTACAGGAGTTGTGGTCATGGTTAGGGCCTAAACAAGAGAGACACTGAATGGCTGTCGTTATGAGGAATTTGTCTTCCACACTGGCATTTGCCCTTCTTGGATGACATAATTAAAACAGTAGGAAGAAAATTCCCCATCGGGGCACTTAACTGGCAAAAGGCTGAAGTGACAAACACTAAACCAATCAGACTGACAGCTGGAATGGTGTTGACTGGCAGCAGAAAAGTTCTGAGGATGGTGTGCGAGTACGTCGCTTTTATGGCCTTTGTCTGACAGCAGCCTGCATGTGATGCCCCATGTACACTACAGTAGTGTAAGACCTCTGATAGTGGCTGACGCTGGGTCACCTTCAGGCAGGAGTTTCCTCAGATTAAGAATACTGCAGGAAGTGAACAGAAGGACATCATACTCACCCACTCTACACATGTGCTGTGGCACATCATTCAAGTACAGAGGGGGCATGTGGCCTCAAGCTCCACATTTTTCTTTCCATGGAAAATAAGATGCAACTGTCAGACAACTTTTATCAGCTATGTTTGCAGGACACATGACACTTGAAGGATGTGGAGGAAAGTACAATTTTGTCCCAATTGCACAAATTCGAGTAGATCAGTGTTACAGTACTGATTCTTGGGTCTTCCTGCCATGTAGAAGCCCGTAGCTGGCCTGATTTCCAGATATTTTGCATCATCCCTAGCTGTCAGACATCTGATTATCAATGTCTGGATGTCAGGGTATAAGAAGGGTGTCAGTCACTGTCACCTTCAGGTCTTTCTAAGCAGTGAACAAGCAGTCTGATGCCGGAGGACAGCATGACCTCTGTGTCTGGATTTAAATGACAAAGAGGAAAAATATAGGAGGTAGAGAGGAGATGATGGAGATTAGAAGACCGTCTGCAGAAAAAGTCCTCTACCCCTTGCACCTAGCAAGGAGGAGACGAGCAGTCGGCAAACCCAGGAATTAGACAATAGGACTATGTACTGCAACACTGATCTACTGGAACATCTACAATTATGTTAAGTGGGACAAAGTACAGTTGTGTACACTTACCATAAATGCAGATGTTAGAGTGTATTCACTGTTGCAGTCAACACACTTGGGTTATCCTGCCAGGGGTAGCCCTCAGTCAGCCAGAATACCAGAGGCTTAGTATTTCTGCGTCAGTTGCTGTTGCTCCAGGACTGACATCGGGACGTCAGTGGTATAAAATCAGGCAGCCAACGTCATTACATCAGTTTTTCTTGCCACAAATGTCAGGAGCCCCCAACAGGAAGCTAGGTTATGGTGGAAGACCACCACCCGTAGAAAGTAAATACCAAAAATTCCCTGTAAGGAGTGAGAAAGAGAGAGGGGGGATGGAGGGAAAGAAACCAGAACTGTAACAGTGAATGACACTTGAACAACTGCATTTATGGTACGTGTACACAACTGTACTATGTTCTTCGTGTTTCACTTCTGCAGTCATCACACCTGGGTTGATTCCCAAAGCTGAAGAAAAGGGTGGAGGCAGTCAAGATGACTGGGGGCTGGCTAGGATGCCCTGCAAGACTACAGTTGCAAACCCTGCCCTGCATTTGGAGAAAATAGGCAGGTAGTAATTCTTGGTGAAGGTATGAACAGAAGTCCATGTTGCAGCCTCCAAGATGTCCCTGGTGGGGACCCCTCTGAGAAAAGCTGCAGAGGTGGATGTTGCCCTGGTGGAATGCGTCCTGACCCCCTTAGGAGACAGTTTCCTATGGTGTTTGTAGGAGAAATGGATGCAGTGTGCAATCCATTTGGGGATTATTTCTTTGGATATGGACTTGCCCTCTGCCCCCTGCTGCAAAGCTGCCTAGTAATTGGTCAGTTTTCCTAAAAGATTTAGTCCTATCCAGGTAGAATCTGAGCTGTCTGTGCACATCTAGAGAATGCAGAATTATTTCTCTCTTGTTTTGTGGCTTAGGGAAAAAGGTGGGCAAATTGATTGGTTGAGAGCCACACTGGACACCACTTTAGACATGAAAGTTGGGTTAGTCCTGAAGGAGACGCTAACAGCATGGGAAATGACAAAGGACTCTACAGCCATGAGTGCTTGTAGCTCTGAAACTCTTCTAGCTGAAGTGATGGCCAGAAGCAAGACGGTTTTCTGAGAGAGGAATTTCAACTCTGCTGAAGCTGCAGGCTCAAAGGGGGGTAAGGGTGAGTTTTTTCAACACAAAGTTAAGGTCCCAGGCTGGGGTAGGATCTCATCTGGGTGGCCTTAAATAGTTAGCCCCTCTTAGGAACTGTTTGATGAGAGGGTGTGAGAAAAGAGGTGGCTCTGTGCTGTAATGAGCAGAGATGGCAGAGGCATGAATTTTAATAGAAGAGAAGGAAAGGCCTCCTGTGTAGTAGGTCTGCTAAGTAATCCAGGATGAGTGGTAGGGAGGGCTGTGCTGTTTCAGCTCCTTTAGCCTGGATCCAGGTGCAAAACCTTTTCCACTTGTCAGCATAGGATTTTCTAGTGCTGGGGCGTCTGGCCTCATACATAACATCCAGGACTTGTTTGCTTAAGCTGGCAGCTGGAGGAGAAGTCAGGGAATGTGTCAGGCTGCCAGGTTCAGGGTCTGCAATTGCAGATGCATGAATTCTCCATTCTTCTTAGTCAGAAGTGTTGGGATCTGACGTAGGTGCCATGGTGGCAGGGGTGACAGGCTGCGCAGCAGTTGGTACCAGTGCTGGCGTGGCTAGCCTGGGGCAATCAAGATTGCCCTTGGTTTTTCCTCCCTTACTTTGAGCAGTACCCTTGAAATTAGTGGTAGAGGGGGAAATGCATTGATCGAGAGGTTTACCCATTGGAAGGATAGAGCATCCACTTTCCAGGCCTTGCTGTGAGGTTCCCTGGTGCAGAACTTGCCGAGCTGGTGATTGTTGTGGGAGGCAAAGGTCATTTCTGGGTTACAAGGTTGAAGGTTCTGTGGTCTAGCTGCCACCCATGTGGGTCTAGCTGGTTTCTGCTTAAGTTGTCTGCCAGAGAGTTTAGGGTGCCTGGCAGGAATTGTGCTAGCAGGTGAATTTGCATGGTTGAAGCCATGTGCCAAAGTGTCATGGCGAGCCTACAGAGAGGATAAGAGTGAGTTCCTCCCTGCTTGTTGATACACCACATCATTGTAGTATTGTCTGTTTTGATCACTAGAGGTCTGAAAGCTGTCAGGGAGTGCTGAGCAGCTATCATCTCTTTTTGGTTGATGTGCAGATGTATTTGATTTGGGCTCCAATGGCCCTGAATGCACCTGCCACCCAGGTATGTACCCCTGGCATAATCTGATGAGTCTGTTGTGAGGGTCTGGGCGGCATGGGGTTGTGAGAAGGGAAGACCCTTGTTGTGGTTCCATGCTGCTGCCCACCAAAGAAAATCTTTCCTTAGGCAGGGTATGATAGCTTCCAGGTCTTGAGTATGTTGACATCAAAGACTTTTTAGGTACCATTGTAGTTTCCTCATGTGCAGTATGGCATATGGAATGAGTAGAATGCAGGAGACCATAAACACTAGAGCTTGCAGGATTTTCCTTGCGGATAACTCGGTTCTGGTGGCTATTTGAGAGAAGTAGCCTGTTGGGTAGGCTTGTTTTTCTGGAGGAAGGAATGCCATTCTAGGATGCTGTGTCCAGGCTTGCTCCCAGGAATATAATTTTTTGAGTGGGGACTAGTTTTGACTTTTTTTGTTTATAATATACACCCCAGGGAGGCCAGAAGGTCCTTTACAAAGGTCAGGTGCTGTAACAGCAATTCCTGTCTGCCTGAATCAGGCAGTCGTCTGAGTAGGGGAAAATTTGAATTTTTCTTTGTCTGCAAAAAGCAATGGCTGGAGCCAGGCATTTTGTGAAAACTCTGAGCAGTGGATAAGCTAAAGGGAAGCGCAGAGAACTGAAAGTGCATAGATCCTGCCCTAACACGTAGATATTTCCTGCAAGATTCCCTGATTGGGATGAGTTGGTAGGCCTCTTTTAGGTCTAGGGTGGCTAACCAAGCATCCTTGGAAAGCGTAGGAAGAAGCTGCTGGAGGGTGAGCATTTTGAATTTTGCTATCACCAGGAAGGTGTTTAGAATTGATAGATCAAGGATTGAGCGCCATGTGCCCTCTTTTCTGGGTACAAGGAAAAGCCTGGAATAGAAACCTTGGCCTATATGATCTGCAGGAACAGGCTGTATTGCCCTCATGGAGAGCAGGGAATGGACTTGGTTTTTTTTTTTTTTTTGGGCCTCCACCCACTGGTTGGAGGAAGATCTGGGAACCCTTTTGGGGTTGGCAGAGTGTGGAAATAAAATTTGTATCCCTGGGACACTATGTTAAAGACCCATCGGTCATTGGTATTAGAGGCCCAGTTGCTTGCATGGGATTAGAGTTTTCCTCCTAGGGGCACAAGTAGTTGGGCAGAGATATGGGGTCGAGGTGTAGAGTCATTGTGAGTTCTTTCAATAAGGGGGTGGCTTAGCACTCCCTGTTTTTGAAGTGGAGGAACTCCACTGCTTAGATCTCTGCATTCCCTGTGACTGCCGTCTGGGGTGTCTGCTTGCCTTAGGTCTTGATGGAGCTAGCCTGCTGGGGGCTGGAAAGGACCAGTGCTTGGAGGGGAATGCCTACGGAACCTCGGAGGTTGGACCTGTAAGAAGTCTAACTGTCTGCATAGATTTAGCTTTTTCTTCCATCTTTAAGACTTCTTCTGCCTTGGTGACAAATTGTCTTTGTTCAATAGTACATCTAATAGTTTTGATTTGACAGTCTGGCAAGGTCTGTTCCTTAAGCCAAGCATGCCTTCTAAGTACAGAACCAGTGACTGCTGCCCTGCAAGATGCTTCTAGGGCATCAAAGCCACAATGCAAGGTGCGTTTAGTAACATGGATTGCAGAATGCATAAGCTCTTGTAATTCTTCACTTTCTGCACAAGCAGGAAAGGTAGATATTTTTTGTTTGAGGAGTTCTATGGTATGTTGCTGGTATTTCAGTTTGTGGAACTGACAATTTAGTGCTGTAATGGCAAGAGTTGCAGATGTGTATACTTTTTTTTACCGCAGCAGTCTAAAGCTCGGGAATAACTGTCCGTGGGGGTGGGATTCTTAGCTGTGGTAGCTTTAATTCCTTTAGGTCCTTGGGAGATGACCTCTGGGTCAGCAATAGGATTTTTTAAAAGGAATTTGAGAGAGTCACAGACTCCAATACCTGTCAGGTTTCCTAGGAGCAGGAGGAAAGTACAGTTACTTAACATAAATGTAGATGTTCAAGTGTATTCACTGTTGCAGTCATCACATTTCGATTACCTGCCTGCATGTAGCCCTCAGCTGGCCTGAATACCAGAGTCTTCAGATTTCTGCAGCGGGTGCAGTCGCTTCTTACATGACGTCAGGGGTATAAAACATGCAGCTGACGTAATTACATCAGTTTTTCTTGCCACAGATCAGGTGCCCCCACAATAGGAAGCAATTAAATGGTATGGTAAACCCCATCAAAAAGCAAATACCCAAGAAAAAAATAAATACACCAACCAGAAAGAGAGGTAGAGCCAAGAGTAGTCAGGGGGCTGGAAGTAGGGTAACCAGGACTGCAACACTGAATACACTTGAACATCTACATTTATGGTAAGTGTACACAACTGTACTATGTTCTTCATGTTTCACTGTTGCAGTCATCACATTTGGGTTGATTCCCAAAGCTAAGGAAGGGAGGAGGAAGTTAAAGAGCATTAGGCCCAGCTATTAATCCCTGCAAGACTGCAGTGGCAAATCCAGCTCTGGATTTAGAAAAGATAGGCAAGTGGTAACGCTTGAAGGTATGAACAGAGCTCCAGACAGCAGCTTCTAGGATGTCCCTGGTAGGAACCCCTCTGAGAAATGCCGCAGAGGTAGATGCAGCCCTGGTGGAATGTGATCTTATCCCCTGTGGAGATGGTTTCCATGGTGCTTGTAGAAGAAATGAATGCAATGGGCTATCCAATTGGTTTGCTTAGAAATGGCTTTCCCCTCTGCCCCTGCAGCAAAGCTAACTAGCAGCTGTTCAGATTTTCTGACAGATTCTATTTGGACAGGACTAAGCCTAAGCTGTCTGTGCACGTCCAGAGAATGCAGTATTCGTTCCCCTTTGTTTTGTGGATTAGGGAAAAAAGTAGGCAAATGAATGGGCTGATTTAGGGCCAAAGAAAACACCACCTTGGGCATAAACGAAGGATTAGTCTTGAGGGAAACCCTGTCCGCATGGAAGATTATGAAGGGTTCCGCTGCCATGAGGGCCTGTAATTCAGGCACTCTTCTTGCTGAAGTGATGGCTAGAAGGAAGGCTGTTTTCCCAGAAAGGAATTTCAACTCTGCTGTAGCACCTGGTTCAAAGGGGGGTGAGCTTTGCCAAGACAAAGTTAAGTTCCCAGGCTGGAATGGGAGTTCTCCTGGGGGGGTCTTACATTTTTGGCCCCTCTAAGGAATTGCTTTAGCAAGGGGAAGAGAAAAGGGGTGGGCTCAGTATTATAATGTGCTGAAATGGCAGAGGCATGAATTTTAATTGACGAGAAGGATAGGCCTCTGTGGAGCATTTCTATTTAGTACTGTAGAATATGAGGTAAGCTGGGCACTGTTGTGCCAGTACCCTGAGCCAGGCTCCAGGAACAGTATCTTTTCCACTTTTCAGCATAGGTTTTTCTAGTACTAGGCCTCCTTGCCTACAAAAATGACATACAGTACCTGCTTACTGAGGTATGCTAAGGGAGAGCTCAAGGAATTAGTCAGGCTGCAAGGTTCAGGGTTTGAAGCGGAGGGTGCAGAATCTGGCCCGCCTGCTGGGACAGCAGGGAAAGAGTGAGGCAGGTGCCATGGTTGTAGCAGTGACATACTGCACAGGAGGGGGTACCAGTGCTAGAGCGGCCAGTCTGGTGCAATCACTATTGTCCTTGGCTTGTCCTGTTTGATCTTTAGTAGAACCTTTGAAAGGAGAGGCAGAGGGGGAAAGGCAGAAACTGAGAGGCTTTCCCAGGTAAAGGGCAGGGCATTCACTTTCCAAGCTTGGCTGTGGAGAGTTCTTGTGCAGAATTTGTTCAATTGGTAGTTCTGAGGGGAGGCAAACAGGTCTACCTCTGGAGTCCCCCATTTGTTCCCCAAGAGGTTGAATATTTTGGGTTCTAGTTTCCCTTCATGTGGGTCCATGAGATTTCTGCTTAAGTCGTCTGCCAGTGAATTTAGTATGCCCGGCAAGAATTGAGCTTGCAGGTGTACTTGGTAGCGCAAGGCTGTGTTCCACAGAGCCATGGCTAGTCTGCAGAGAGGGTAGGAGTGGGTTCACCCCTGCTTATGTGCCACTTAACTGTGGTATTGTCTGTCTTTACCAACTGTCCTGGAAGAATACGTTATTTGAAGGCTGTCAGAGCATTCTGTACAGCTAACACTTCTTTTTGATCGATATGCAGGTGCATCCGTCTCGGGTTCCATTTGCCCTGAATGCACTGCCCTGCCATGTGAGCCCCCCATGCATAGTCTGATGCATTTGTTAGGGTTTGGGCGGCTGGGGGTAGAGTGAAAGGGAGTCCCTTGTTGTGGTAGCAGGCCTCTGCCCACCATAGGAACTCTGTCTTTATACAAGGAATGATAGAAATCATTGTTTCCAGGTCCTGAGAATGTTGACACCATAGTCTTTTTAGATACCATTGGAGTTTCCTCATATGCAGTCTTGCATATGGAATTAGTAGAATGCAAGCGGCCATGAACCCTAGAGCTTGCAGTATTTTCCTTGCAGATAGCTGGGGTTTTGTGGCCAACAGTTTGAAGTAGGTTGCCAAATAAACTTGTTTCGCCGGAGTGAGGAATGCCATCTGGGAAGCTGCGTTCAAGCTTGCTCCCAGAAATACAATTTGTTGGCAGGGTACTAGGTGAGATTTCATTTCATTTCATTGATGGTGTACCCCAGTGAGGTTAGAAGTTTCTTTACAAATGCCAGGTGTTGTAATAGCAAGTCCTGTCTTTCTGCCTGAATCAGACACTCGTCCAAGTATGGGTAAATTTGAATATTTCTCTGCCTGCAAAATGCAATGGCTGGAGCTAGACACTTCGTGAACACCCTGGGCGCAGCAGATAAGCCAAAGGGAAGTGCAGAGAACTGTAAGTGCATGGAGGCCATCCTGAAACATAGGTATTGTCTGCAGGATCCTCTTATTGGGATGTGCAGGAAAGCTTCCTGTAAGTCTAGGGTTGCCAGCCAGGCATCCTTGGCTAGCATAGGAAGAAGCTGCTGAAGAGTTAGCATTTTGAATTTTGGAACCACCAGAAAGGTGTTAAAAATAGAGAGGTCCAGGATAGGATGCCAGGAGTTGTGTTTTCTGGATACCGGAAAAGGTCTTGAATAAAAACCTTGTCCCCTTTGTTCTGTTGGGACAGGTTGAATAGCCCTGATACTGAGAAGAGAGAGAACCTGCTATTGGGCCTCCGCCCATTAATTTGGGGGTAGGTCTGGCCAACCATTTGGGGGATGGTAGCTTGTGGAAGTGGAATGTGTATCCTTGGGAAATTATGTTCAATACCCATTTGTCCTGGGTAATGAGTTCCCAGTTTTTTTGTATGCAGGGCAAGCTTTCCTCCTAAGGGAGCAGGTAGTAGAGCAGGGCTTGGAAGGTTTAAGGTTAAATCATTGTGCCATTTTTCCCTTGGGGGGTGGCTTACTACTCCCTGCTTTGGAAGTAGGAGCCCCCCACTGCTTAGATCTGTGCGTAGTCTGAGACTGCAGCCTAGGTGGTCTGCTGTTCCTGGGTTTGAACTGAGAAGGCCTGGAAGGGACTGGAAAGGACCAGTTTTTTGAAGGAAAATGGCTACTAATTCTGGGAGGCTGCACTTGTAGGAAATATTTAACAGTTTGCATAGATTTAGGATACTTTAACATATGAAACTGGCAATTTAAAGCCCTAATGACCAAAGTAGCAGAAGTGTATACCTTTTTACCACATCTGTCCAAGGCTCTAGAATCTCTATCGGAAGGGGTAGAATTTTTGGCAGCAGTAGCCTTAATGCCTTTTGGTCCTTGGGAAATGGTTCTGGATCCGCAGAAGGATTCTTGAAGAGGAACTTGTGAGAGTCAGGTACTCTGTAGTACCTATCAGGTTTTCTGGGAGCTGGAAGTAAAGTGTCTGGGGAAAGGCTAGATTCCAAGACAGCATCATCTACAATGTCCAGAACAGGAGGGATAGCTAAAAGCCTGTGTTGAGGTAGGAGTAAGAATTCCCCAAGTCTCTTTTTGGAGTCAGAGTAATCCTGGCTTTCCCAGTGGAAATGCTCCCTAAGAGTGTGCAAGGTTTCACCAAAGGAAAAATCTTTTGGAGGGGAAGCAGAGAGAATGCAATCTTCTGCATCAGAATCCTCATAAGTAGATAAGGGCAAATCCTGGTAATCAAAAGGGGCAGAAATATCAGAATCCTGATCAGAAGAATCCGAAAGAAAATCAGTTCTAGGTCTCAGAGGAGGAAGGCTGGCTTCCCCTAATTAAGTTAATAAGGTTTTCAGCCATTCTAAGCATTTGTTTTTTAGGCATATGGGCCTGAGCCTGCTTGGTTGTCTGTTTTCTAGGCATAGTGCGAGTTTTGGGCCTGGACGAAAACGATGATGTTGGTTTAATATGAATGTCTGTAGGCATGGATACACCCTCAGAAGCCGGTGCCTGCAACGCGGCTCTGGACCCATCCAAGGTAGAGACATCCGCAGGTTCCATAGTCAAAGAAGCATCTTGTGGCATACCGGACTCCGAATGGGTTTCAGTAGAGGCCTGCGAATCAGATGTAGTGAGTATCAGGGGCTGCGACAGCGCCTCAATAAGTACAGGCAGACTGGCGACTAGCTTAACGGAAGCGTCGTGGGCAGTTTTGGACCTATGCGATCTGTCTGTCTTTATCCTTACTTTTTTTCGGAAGATCGGTAGTTGGATGGCTAGACTAAGCCATTTCGGAGTACACAGAACGAGTACGTAAGTAGCTGCAAAAACAGCCCAACGAATAGTTTGGGTGTTGAACAAGGCACAAAACTAACGAGGGACGTCGTGATCTGAGCCTAAACAGGGAATGTGGTAAGAATGAAAATCTCTATGAGGTATTTGCTTTCCACAGGTAAGACAATTGCTAACTTTTACTGACATCGGATAGAGCAAGAAAAAGGTTCCCCAACTTAGCTTTTTTGAAGACTTCGGGTCTGAAACTCGAAAATGAAAATTTCAGGAGTCTGCCAACTGGCACTTGCGAACTGCTTCTGCTTGGCAAGAAAGACTGATGTAATGGCGTCGGCTGCATGTTTTATACCCCTGACGACCTGACGTCATGTAAGAAGCGTCAGCATCAGACGCAGAAATCCAAAGACTTTGGTATTCAAACCATCTGAGGGCTACCTGCAGGCAGATAACCTAAATGTGATGACTGCAACAGTGAAACACAAAGAACATGGGTGTCAGGATTCAAACTGGATTCTATACAGACATCATCCACAACATCCAAGACAGGCGGAATGGCTAAAGGTCTGTGCTGTGGTAAATCTAAAAATTCTCTGAGTCTCTTTTTGGACTGAGGGTAGCCCTGACATTCCCATTGGAAATGCTCCCTTAAAGTACGTAGGGGTTCACCAAATGAAAAACCCTCTGGAGGAGAGACAAAGGGAATGGATTTCTCTGCATCTGAATCCTCACAAGATAGGGGTTGCATGTCTTCATATTCAGAAACCTCAGAGTCATCGGCCTCTGGTCAAACTGCTGGGGACAAGTCTCTTTCTTTTGGAAGGGGTAGGCTGGCTTCCCCTAATAAGCATAACTTCTTCCGCCATTTTAAGCACTTAAGATTGAGGCATGGAAGCAAGTGCCTGTGAATCCACAAAAGCAGGCATCAGGGGCTGCAAAAGCACCTCACTGAGGACAGTCAAACTGGCGACTAGCTTAACAGAAGTGTCGTCAGAAGTTTTGGTCCTGTGCAGTCCGTCTCTGTCTTTATCCTTATGTTTTTTTCAGAAGATCGGAAGTCGGATGGCTTACTGAAGCCATTTCGGAATACGGAGACAGACAGCGAAAATATTTAGCTATAATAAGGGCCCAACAACGAATAGTTCTGGCATTGAACAAAGCACAAAAGCGATTGCGAGGGCCGTTGTGGTCTGGGCCTAAACAGGTGACGCAGTAAGAATGGAAGTCTCAGTGTGATATTTGCTTTCCACGGGTGAGACAATTGTTAACTTATTTTGACATCGGTTAGAGCAAGAAAAAAGATCCTCAACGGGGTACTTAGCTTTAGACGACTTCAACTCTGAAACGAAACTCAGTTAGTGGCTGACCAGCACTCATGCGAACTGCTTCAGGCTCCTTGGCAAGAAAAACTGATGTAATAACGCAGAAATACTAAGCCTCTGGTATTCAGCCCGACTGAGGGCTAGCCCAGGCAGGATAACCCAAGTGTGAGGACTGCAACAGTGAAACACGAAGAACATCTGTACTATGTTATTTGCAGTCAATGTTACAGTACTGACTCTTGGGAGGACTCCCAAAGCTAACAGGTGGATGGTGGGGTCATCTGCATGACCCTAGGTATAAAGTTTTGTTGGAGGGCAATAACAAAACCTGCTCTAGCCCTGGAGACATTGCCTATGTTAGTGTTTTGTAAATATGTGCAAAAAGAGTTCCCACATGGCTGTCTCTAGGATAGCCTGGGTAAAGACTCCATTGAGGAAAGAAGTGACAGCTGTCCCATTCCTAGTGATATGGGTTTTAATATGCCCAGGTAAATCTTTTCCTTGGTGTGAACAACTAAAATAGTGAGACAATTGCAATTAGCTTCATCTAAGCCAATCCTGGTAATCTCTCACACCAAGCTTAGATGGAAATCAGAATAAAAATAATGAAAATCTTCCTGTATTTGCAATTATTTCCATCTTAAATATTTGCTTTAGTTAATCCTTTAATAACAAAACTTCATCTCACACTAATAAGCAGAAATAAGAAGTTATGTACTCACCATGATGTTCCATGCGAGTTGTTCATCTTGCCTTCATTCTTGACTGATGGGTTTGGAGCCGATCCCTTGGCTCCAATACGACCACATGCAAAGCTCGACATCTTCCAGTAGCTCGAGGCCAAGCACCCTATCCCATGATGCACTGCGAATTACCTCAAATCTTGTTTGCTGCATATACTATAACCATATATAATAGTTGCTCCCCTATAGGTAAGAAGACATTGAGCAACCAGGATGAAGCAACATCTAGGTCAACTATCAGCCAGGAGGGGGTAGAAGGGAGGGACATAAGAATGAAGGCGAGATGAACAACTCACATGGAACATTATGGTGAGTACGTAACTTCTTAATGTGAAGTTGTTCAATCTCGCCATTCATTCTTGACTGATGGGTAGCGTCCCAAGCACCCTCAATCTCGGGTGGCTCACGGGAGTACATTTCTCAGGACCATGGACCCAAATGATGCTCTATCCCTGGAGGCCTTATCCACTTTGTAATGAGTGATAAAAGTATGAGGTTTTGACCAAGTGTCTGTTGCACAAATGTTATCAAGGGGAAGTTTGGCTGAAAACGCAGTGGATGTAGAAACTGCACTGGTTGAGTGAGCTTTAATCTTGTGTTGCAAGGGCATATTAGCAGCTGGATAGGCAAAGGTGATACAATCGGATAACCATTTAGACAAAGTTGTTCCAGCTACTGGTTTACCTTTCCTGGATTCAGAGAATGAAAGAAACGGTCTGATTTCCTGAAATCTTTTGTTCTATCCAAATAAAATCTGAGCAGTCTGTAAACATCACGTTGGTGCAGTATATACTCTTATTTGATGGAATGATTAGGGAAGAAAACTGGTAACTCAATAACTTGGTTAATATTGGTTTCTGAAAAAACTTTGAGCAAAAAAGAAAGGATTTGTCCTAAGTGATACTCTGTCAGCATGAAAATCAAATGAGGGTTGATAGATAAAGCCTGAAACTCTGATACTCTGTGGGCAGAAGTAATAGCTACCAGAAAAATGGTTTTCCATGACAAATATTTGAGGTCACAAGATGATGCTGGCTCAAATAGAGGGAGACTCATACGTGAAAGCATAAAATTTAGATTCCATTGAGAATACGGAGTTTTGACAGATGGTCTAATATGAAATGTCCCCCTTGAGAAAAGCTTTGGATAACTTATGGAACATATGTAAACAGTCAACTCCAAGATGAAACTTAAAAATAGCAGCCAACTGAACCCGAATTGTTGCTGCTGCCGCTCCTTTGTTAAATATCATAGTCAAAAATTCTAATATGGATGTCATGGGGGCTTGGGTAAGGGATCAATATTATTTCTGGAGGCCCATATGGAAAATCTCTTCCACTTACTAAGATACAATTTTCTAGTGGAGGGCTTGTGAGAAGACAAAAGGATCTGTTTTGTCTCACTGGAAAGATTATGAAGCCTGGCTATGAGAAGAATTGAAGCAGCCAAGCTGTCAGCTTCAATGACTGCAGAGAGGGATGAAGGTCCCCCGACAGGTAGGTCTGTAACTGGGTCTAGAATCCAGGGATCCTCCAAGAGATTAGATTGTAGGAATGGGAACCAAATCTGCTGAGGCCAATGAGGGGCTACAAGAATGAAGGTCCTTCCGAGGGATTTTGCTTTTTGTAGAACCTTGGATAGCAATGGTATTGGTGGAAATGCATAGAGGAGAACCGGGGAGCCAATCATGTACGAGTGCGTCCCTCGGGGCTTCACCCAGAGAGGGAATCAAGGCAAAGTATCTTCTGCATTTTTTGTGCTGAGGTGACTGGCAAAAAGGTCGCAGCAAGGCTGGCCCCATTTGTGGAAAATCCTGTCCGCAATCTCTTTCTTGAGGGACCACTCATGTGGTCAGAGGATTGCCCTGCTTAGTCTTAGTGCTATCACACTGGATCTCCCCAGGATGTGCGTTGCCAACAGAAAGTGCTGGGAGGAAACAGCCCACTGCCAAACTCTGAGGGCTTCTTGGCAAAGGGGGTAAGCTCTGGTTCCCCGTTTATTCAAATACCAAACTACTGACATATTGTCTGTCTGAATCACAATCATTCCTAGAGGAAGAGAGTCCTGGAAGTACAGCAACACCAAAAGTACTGCTCTCATCTCCAGGATATTGATATGCAAATGTGACTCCTGATCTATCCATGTGCCTTGGGGCAGCCTTTCCCTGAAAATGCCACCCCCAATCAGGGAAGCGTCCATGGTCACAATGGCTACTGGAGGGGGTAGAACAAAGGGACGTCCTATGGTGACATGAAGAGATGTCAACCACCACTGTGGGTCTTTCTTGCAAGAGCTTGTAATCAATATTGTGTGGTCCATGGGTAGTTCCTGGTAAGACCATTGAGATAACAGCCACTGAAGGATCCACATATACATTCTTGCTAATGGTATGGCTAGGATTGCTGCTGCCATCATACCCAATACTTTCAGAACTTCTGAAGCTGGTGCTCTGTCTTTTGATATTAATATACTGACATGCTGACAAAGAAGGACTCTCTCCATTGGTAGCCTTACAGTGGTGGTTGAGGTGTCTACCTCTCCCCAATAAAAACGATATGCTGTTATGGCGACAAGGCAGACTTTTCTAAGTTGACTGTAATGCCTAGATGATGGCAGTGTGACAGAGTGTACTCCCTTGCCTGAATCAGCTGATGACTGGTGGTGGCGGTAAGGAGCCAATAGTCTAGGTACAGAAACACCTGGAATCTTAGAGGCCTCAGGTGAGCCGTGACCACTGCCATGCATTTGGTGAACACTCTGGGGGCTGTAGTGAGACCAAAAGGCAGGGCTCAAAACTGATATTGATTGGCTCCCACTGGAAACACAGGTGATCTCTGGATGGCCTGGCCATTTTTATGTGGTAGTACCCATCCTTGAGATCTACTGAGCACATACAATTGTCTTTCTCTAAGAAGGGAAGTATAGACTGAAGTGTGATCATCCGGAACTTCTCTTTCAGTCTGCTGAGGTCCAAAATGGGTCTCCAGTCCCCTGTTTTCTTTGGAGCCAAAAAGAATCTTGAGAAAGTTCCACATCTGGTTTGGTCTGCTGGGACTGGCTGGATGACTCTTTTTCAAGCAACTTTCGGATCTCTATAGTTGCCTGTTCCCTATAATTGGGTGGAACATCCGGGATTCTCCTTATAGACAGCGGGGGTGTGGCGAATGGTATGAATTACCCTCTGGAAATGATACTTTGTACTCAGCTGTCTTTTGTTATCTTTTGCAAGGCGTCTGGGTACAAAGATAAGAGAAGTACAGTAGTGTACACTTACCATAAATGTAGATGTTCGAGTGTATTCACTGCTGCAGTCATTACATTTGGGTAATCTGCTAGAAGGTTGCCTTCAGTAGGCCTGAATTCCAAAGTCTTGGGTCCTGCATCGGTTGCTGTCTCCTCTTCCATGACGTCAGGTCGTCAGGGGTATAAAAACATGCATCAGACACCATTTTCTTTAGTTTTTCTTGCCCCAGATGTCAAGTGCCCTCAAAAAGGTAGCAAAAATATATAAAAAATATATATACACATGCGTCAGTATAAACTTTACCTTCATCTACAAGCAAATACACCACATAGGTTGTAGAAGATAGAGAAGGAAAGAAACTCCAGAATGACTGGGGGATGGCGGGTGGGTAAGCTGGACTGCAACAGCGAACACACTCGAACATCTACATTTATGGTAAGTGTACACAACTGTACTATGTTCTTCGTGTTTCACTATTGCAGTCATTACATTTGGGTAGAATCCCAAAGCTATGGTTGGGAGGCTGGAGCTAAACAGCATTAGGTGCAGCCATAAGGCCCTGCAGAACTGCAGTGGCAAATCCTGCCCTAGACTTGGAGTAGAGAGGCAAATGATAATGCTTTGTAAAGGTGTGAAAAGAACTCCAAGTAGCAGCCTCTAGAATGTCTTTGGTTGGTACTCCTCTGAGAAAGGCTGCCGAAGTAGCTGCAGCTCTGGAGGAATGAGACCTAATGCCCTTGGGCACAGGTTTACCATAATGTAAGTAGCAAAAATGGATGCAGTGGCTTATCCACTTTGAAATTGCTTTGAAATAGCCTTTCCTTCTGATCCTGCAGCATATGTCACTAGTAATTGCTCAGTTTTTCTGAGAGCTTTAGTCCTGCTCAAGTAGAATCTTAGCTGTCTGTGTACGTCCAAGGAATGCAGAATTCTCTCGTTCTTGTTCTGCAGATTTGGATAAAAGGTTGGCAGATGAATTGTTTTGTTAAGAGCCACACTGGAAACCACCTTAGGCATGAATGTAGGATTTGTCCTCAGAGACACCCTATCTGGGTAAAATATGATAAAAGGCTCTACAGCCATGAGGGCCTGTAGCTCTGAAACTCTTCTTGCTGAAGTAATTGCTAGTAGCAGCGCTGTTTTCCATAAGAACTTTATATCAGAGGTAGCAGCTGGTTCAAATGGAGGCAGGGTGAGCTTTTCCAATAGATAATTGAGGTCCCATGCAGGTAATGGTGATCTTCTAGGAGGCCCTACATTTTTGGCTCCTCTAAGATACTGCTTTAGTAAAGAATGAGAAAAGATTGGTGGCTCTGTATTGTAATCAGCCGAAATGGCAGAGGCATGGATTTTAATTGATGAGAAAGAAAGGCCTTTGTTAAGCATCTCAGTTAAGTACTGTAATATCCGAGGAATATTTGGTTCTGCTGTATCAGTTCCTTGTGCTTAATTCCAAGCACAGAATAGTACAGATGTGCACCTATCATAAATGTAGATGTTGAGTGTATTCACTGTTGCAGTCATTACTCTTGGGTTATCCTGCTGGCAGACGACCCGCAGTCAGACAGAATTCCAAAGTTTAGGTCTGACGTCGGTTGCTGTTGCCTCCTCCCTGACATCAGTGGGCCAGGGGTATAAAAGATGCAGCCAACGCCATTTTCTTCAGCTTTTCTTGCCCCAGATGTCAGGTGCCCCAAATAGGTAGGCTGTAAAATATGCCAATAAGAAATGCAAGCATAAAAATAACATTTCCTTCATCTACAAGCAAATACACCAAAAAGGTTGTATAGGATAAAGAAGTGCAGATAAGTCCCAGCAAAGAGAAGAGAGATGGTGGGTGGGTAACCTGGACTGCAACAGTGAATACACTCAAACATCTACATTTATGGTAGGTATACAACTGTACTATGTTCATCGTGTTTCACTGTTGCAGTCATTACTCTTGGGTAGAATCCCAAAGCTGAGGATGGGTGGCTGGGCTAAATAGGATTAGGAGAGGCTATGAGATCCTGCAGAACTGCAGTGGTGAAGCCTGCTCTAGACTTAGAGTAGAGAGGCAAGTGGTAGTGCTTTGTAAAAGTATGCACTGAACTCCAAGTTGCAGCCTCTAAGATTTCTTTGGTTGGTACTCGTCTGAGGAAGGCTGCTGAAGTGGCTGCTTGCTCTGGTGGAATGAGGCCTAATGCCCTTAGGCACTGATTTGCCATGCTGAAAACAGAAACGGATGCAATGGCCTATCCATTTAGAAATAGTCTGTTTTGAGATAGCCTTTCCTTGTGATCCTGCAGCATATGACACAAAGTTGCTCAGTCTTTCTGAAAGCTTTAGTTCTGTCCAAGTAGAAGCGTAACTGCCTGTGTATGTCCAAAGAATACAGAATTTTCTCACCCTTGTTCTGTGGATTTGGGTAAAAGGTAGGCAAGTGAATGGTTTGCTTGATGGTCACACTGGACACCACCTTAGGCATAAATGTAGGGTTTGTCCTCAGAGAAACCCTGTCTGGATGAAAAATGATGAAAGGCTCCACAGCCATGAGTGCTTGTAACTCCGAGACTCGCCTTGCAGAGGTTATGGCTAGGAGCAGAGCTGTCTTTCAGGATAAGAATTTTATATCTGCTGTTGATGCTGGCTCAAAAGGAGGCAGTGTGAGTTTTTCCAAAACATAATTGAGATCCCAGGCCGGAATTTGTGCTCTCCTTGGAGGTCTAATGTTTTTGGCCCCTCTGAGGTACTGCCTTATTAAAGGATGAGAAAAGATAGGTAGGTTCCGTATTGTAATGTGCAGAAATGGCAGAGGCATGAATCTTAATTGATGAGAAAGAAAGGCCTTTGTTCAGCATCTCAGGTATTGTAAAATCTGAGGGATATTTGGCACAGACGTGTCAATGCCTTGTTCCTGGTACCAAACACAGAATCTCTTCCATTTTTCTGCACAAGATTTTCTGGTACTGGGCCTCCTGGCCTCCAAGATAACACCCATAACAGCTTTTGAAAGAGGAGTGTTCTGAATGGCTACATTATCCACCATGCTGCCAGATTTAAGGTTCTGAGTTGGCTGTGCAGGATCTGACTGTTTTGTTGGGTCAGTAAGTGAGAAGTTTGAGGGAATATCCATGCTGGCCCTTGAGACGAGCTCTTTAGGATTGGGTACCAGTGCTGGCGTGGCCAGTCTGGTGGAATCAGAATCATTTTTGGCTTCTCTTGTCTGACCTTTAGGAGTACTCTGGGAAGGAGAGGCAGTGGGGGAAAAGCATATACTGTTACATTGTTCCAGCTGAATGATAGGGCATCCACTTTCCATGCTTGCTTGTGGAAAATCCTTGTGCAAAATCTCTGCAATTGACAGTTGTAACGGGAGGCAAATAGATCTATGTCTGGGCATCCCCATTTCCTTATTATCATGCTGAAGACTTGTGGATCCAGTTTCCATTCGTGGGGATCCATGAGGTTTCTGCTTAGTTCGTCTGCCAGAGTATTTGTTTTTCCTGGCAGGAATTGTGCTTGCAGGTGAACTTGAAAAGCCAAAGTTGTGTCCCATAAGGTCATTGCTTGTCTGCACAGCGGGTAGGAATGTGTACCTCCTGGTTTGTTTATGTACCACATGACCGTAGTGTTGTCTGTCTTTATCAGTAACTGTTCCTGGATGAAGCAGGTCCTTGAAAGCTGTCAGGGCATTTTGAACATCTAGCATCTCTTTTTGATTGATGTGAAGATGCCTCTGGTTTGCAGGCCATGTGCCCTGAATACATTTTCCTGCCATATGGGCCCCCCAGGCATAATCTGATGCATCCGTTGTCAGTGTCTGTCTGGCTGTGGGTAAGCTGAATGGCAGACCCTTGTTGTGGTGACAGGCTTCTGCCCACCATCGAAACTCTGTTGTAGGCAGGGAATGAGTGCAATTACTGTCTCCAGGCTGTGGCAATGCTAAGTCCAAACACTTTTCAGATATCATTGTAGTTTCCTCATATGCAGTCTTGCATATGGAATTAGTAGAATGCAGGATGCCATAAAACCCAAGGCCTGCAGGATTTTCCTTGCAGATAGGTGGGTTTTTGTTGCCAAGTTCTTGAAGTAAGTAGTCAGTTGTTTTTCTTTGTCTGGCATGAGATAATACATCTGGGCAGTAGTATTTAAGCTTGCACGCAGGAATATTATCTCTTGAGAAGGCACTAGTTTTGATTTCTTTTCATTTACTGTGTACCCTAGGCCAATTAGTAATCTTTTTACAAACACCAGATGCTTTAAAAGAGTGTCTTTGTTCTCTGCTTGAATTAGGCAGTCGTCCAAGTAGGGATACATTTGAATTCCTTTTTGTCTGCAAAACGCAATTACTGGTGCCAGGCATTTTGTAAAGACCCTGGGCGCAGTAGATAAGCCAAAGGGCAGTGCAGGGAATTGGTAATGCATTGAGCCAGCTATGAATCTGAGGTATCTTCTGCAGATTGTCTAATTGGTACATGCAGGTATGCATCTTTTAGGTCCAAAGATACGAGCCAAGCCCTCTTGCCCAGCATGGGCAGTAGCTGCTGAAGAGTCACCATCTTGAATTTTGGAACTTCCATAAACGTATTTAGTATAGACAGGTCCAGAATTGGTCTCCAGGTTTTGCCCTTCCTGGGTACTAGGAAAGGTCTGGAGTAAAATCCTTGCCCATGCTCTTGTTGTGGTACTTGCTGAATGGCCCTCATGTCCATGAGGGCTGTTATTTGTTTTTGTGCCTCTGCTCATTGATTGTGTGGCAGGTCTGGCATGCCCTTTGACCTTGGTAGTGTGTGAAAATGGAACCTGTAGCCTTGGGACACTATGTTCAAGACCCATTTGTCTTGGGTAATGATTTGCCAATTTGATGAAAAAAGTGCTAGTTTTCCCCCTAAGGGGGCTGTCAGAAGAAAACTGTTTGGAACTAGTAGAGGAAAGTCATTGGGACTGTTTCCTATAAGGCTGTGATTCGTCTTCTCTGCTTTTGGAGGTAGGAGCACCCCATTGTTTAGGCCTGTATGAGCCTTGGGGCTGAGATCTGCCTCTGGAACACCTGTATCTGCCTCTTTGTGGTCTGTCTGAGACTGGAAAGGACCAATTTTTAGAAGGCCAGTTCCTGCTAAACCTGGGTGGCTGTACCTGTAAAAAAATCCTTGACTGTCTGCATGGATTTTGCTTTATCCTCCATTTTTTTTCAACACCTCTTCTGCTTTAGTACCAAACGAAGTATCATGCTGTAATGGTGCATCCAATAATTTTGCTTTAACATGATCAGGCAGATTTTGCTCCTTTAACCAAGCATGCCTTCTAATAACAGAACCTGTAACAGCAGCCCTGCAAGAGGCCTCCAGTGAATCATAACCACATTGCAAAGAATGTTTTCCCACTTGTTCAGTTGCATGCAATAAATCCTACAATTCTTTGTTCTCTGAACATTCAGTATTTGTCAACATTTTCTGTTTAAGTAATGACATTAAATATTGCTGATATTTAAGCATATGAAATTGACAATTTAAAGCCCTTACAGCCAGGGTAGCAGAAGTGTAAACTTTTTCCCCCATCTGTCTATAGCCCTAGAATCCCTATCACCAGGGTTTTTTGCAGTGGAAGCTTTAACCCCTTTGGGACCCTGAGAAATAGTTTCTAGGTCAGCAGCAGGGTTTTTATATAGGAATTTATGAGAATCCGGGACCCAGTAGTATCTGTCTGGCTTAGCAGGTGCAGGGGGTAAAGAGTCAGAGGATAGTCTGAACTCTGAAAATACATCATCTACAATGTCTAGAACAGGAGGAATAGCAAGGGGTCTGTGCTGAGGAAGAAGCAGGAAGTCTCTGAGCCTTTTCTTAGATTCAGAATAATCTTGGCTCTCCCAGAGGAAATGCTCCCTCATAGTATGCAGTGTTTCCCCAAAAGAATAGTCCTCAGGAGGAGAGGCTGAAGGAATGGATTCTTTAGCATCAGAATCCTCATAGGGAAGCATGGAGTAATCCTGTTCAGAAGAGGAATCAGAGGAAATAGAAACCTGATCAGAAGAATCATACTCTGTCTCTTGCCTAGGCTTCGTATCAGGAGGGGGATGGGTACCCCTGATCAAGGTAATTAGGTCTTCGGCCATTTTGAGCATCTGTTTTTCAGGCATGGAAGTCAGAATAGGAGAATGCTGTACTTGTTTCATTGTCTTTAGAGCTGCTTTAGTCTTTGAAGCTGAAGATGGCTTAACATATAGTTGTGTAGGTCTGAAGACACCCTCAGAAGCCAATGCCTGCTCAGCGGCTCCGGACCCATTTGAGGGATTGATTTCCGAGTGTCCAATACCTTGAGTTTCCACAGGCCCAGTTGGCTCCACGTGGGAGTCGGTAGCGGGCGCCAGGGGCTGCGAAAGCACCTCATTGAGAACCGGCGAACGGCCTAGAAGAGGCTTCGTCGGTTTTGGACCTCGGATGCCTATCCTTGTCCTTGCGTTTTTTGTAAACTCCGGTTGTTGGCTGTTCTGCCGGCATTATATAATTAAATCTTCGGCCAAAGTAATGAAATGCAAAATCGAACCGACGCTTGATAGTGCGTTGGTTAAATCTAGCACAAAACCGACAGCTAGCTACATTGTGATCAGGGCCTAGGCAAGGAATACAGTAAGAGTGAAAATCCTTATGAGGTATTTGCTTCCCACAAGAAATACAATTGTTAACTTTTTCTGACATCGGTCAGGAGCAAGAAAAAAGTTTCCCCAATGGGGTACTTAGCTTTAATGAAGACTTTGGTTCTGAAATTCAGATTTGAAAATCTCAGTAGTTGGCCGACTGGCACTTGCAAACTGCTTTTGCTTCGGGCACCGCACGGCAAGAAAGACTGAAGAAAATAGCGTCGGCTGCATCTTTTATACCCCTGGCACATTGTCGTCAGGGATGAGGCGACAGCAACCGACGCCGGACCTAGACTTTGGAATTCTGGCCGACTGCGGGACGCCTGCAAGCAGGATAACCAAAGAGTAATGACTGCAACAGTGAAACACGATGAACATCTCTTCCATTTATCAGCATAAGATTTTCTAGTACTAGGCCTTCTGGCTTCCAAAATGACATCCATCACAGCTTTACTGAGAGGAGTTGTTTGTATAACTACATGATCAGCCATGCCGCCAGGTTCAGTGTCTGAAGTTGATTGTGCAGGATCTGATGGTTTTGCTGGGACAGTAGTTGAGGTCTTTGAGGTAAGGTTCAAGTTGGGTATTGAGACAAGTTCCTTAGGACTTGGTACCAGTATTGGCGGGGCCAGTCCGGGGCAATTAGTATCATCTTTGGTTTCTCTTGTCTGACTTTTAGGAGGACCTTGGGAAGAAGGGGCAGAGGAGGAAAGGTGTAAACTGACAGTTTTTTCCAACTGAAGGATCGGGCATCCACTTTCCATGCTTGTCTGTGATAAGTCCTTGTGCAGAATCTTTTCAATTCATAATTTTGAGGAGAGGCAAATAGATCTATGTCTGGGCTCCTCCATTTCTCTGTTATGCTGAAGACTTGTGGATTTAGTTTCCACTCGTGAGGGTCCATAAGGTTTCTGCTTAAATCGTCTGCCAGAGTATTTTGTTTTCCTGGCAGGAATTAGGCTTGAAGATATATTTGGTAGGTCAAAGCTGTGTCCCGTAGTGCCATGGCTAATCTGCAAAGGGGGTATGAGTGTGTGCCCCCCTTGCTTGTTTATATACCACATGACTGTGGTGTTGTCTGTCTTTATCAGTAGTTGTCCTGGATGAAGTAAGTCCTTGAAGGCTGTTAGGGCATTTTGAACAGCTAGCATCTCTTTCTGGTTGATATGTAGATGCATTTGTTTTGGAGTCCAAATGCCCTGAATGCGTCTTCCTGCCATGTGGGCCCCCCAGGCATAATCTGATGAGTCTGTTGTTAAGGTTTGGCTGGCAGGGGGTAGAGTGAAGGGCCATCCCATGTTTTGTTGACATGCCTTAGCCCACCATAGAAACTCCTGTTGTAGGCAGGGTATAAGAGGAATCATCGTTTCCAGACTGTGAGAATGTTGACTCCATAATCTTTTTAGGTCCCACTGAAGTTTCCTCATATGCAGTCTTGCATATGGAACCAGTAGGATTGCAGGATGTCATGAAACCCAAAGCCTGCAGAACTTGTCTTGCAGATAATTGGGTTTTTGTTGCCATCAGATTGAAGTAAGTAGTCAGTTGCCTTTGCTCGTCTGGCGTGAGGTAAGCCATCTGGGCAGTTGTATTCAAGTTTGCACCCAGGAATGTTATCTTTTGAGAGGGTACAAGTTGTGATTTCTTTTTGTTTACTGTGTACCCTAAGCATGTTAGAAGCCTTTTCACAAACGCCCGGTGAAGAAGAAAGTCCGTGCTCTCTGCTTGAATGAGACAGTCGTCCAAGTAAAGGTATATTTGTATTCTTTTTTGTCTGCAAAATGCAATTACTGGTGCCAGCCACTTTGTGAAGACCCTGGGCGCAGTAGATAAGCCAAAGGGCAGTGCAGAGAATTGGTAATGCATTAAGCCAGCCTTGAATCTGAGGTATTTTCTGCACGATTGTCTTATTGGGACATGCAGGTATGTCTCTTTTAGGTCTAATGTCACCAGTTAAGCATTCTTGCCCAGCATGGGCAGAAACTGCTGCAAAGTCAGCATTTTGCATTTTGGAATGTCCAAGTATGTGTTCAAAATTGATAAATCTAGTATTGACCGCCAGGCCTCGTCCTTTCTGGGTACCAAGAACGGTCTTGAGTAAAAACCTTGTCCTTTTTCCTGTTCTGGTACTGGCTGAATGTCCCCCATATCCATGAGGGACGTAACCTGTTTCTGTGCCTCTGCCCATTGTTATTTGGGCAGATCTGGCCAACCGTTTGACATTGGCAGAGTGTGGAAATGGAATCTGTATCCCTGTGATACTATATTTAGTATCCACTTGCCCTGGGTTATTAACTGCCAATTTTGAGCAAAAAGTGCTAATTTTCTCCCTAAGGGTGCTGCCAAAAGATAAGTGCTTGGTGTAGGCAGAGGGAAGTCATTGGGACTGTTTTCTGTAGGTTTGCGCTTTATCTCCTCCAGATTTGGAGGTAGAAGCGCCCCATTGCTTTGACCTGTATGAATCTTGCGCCTGGTATCTGGAACCCTTAGGGAGTCTGGATTTGCCCCTTTGAGCTCTGACACAAGAAAAGAACCAATTCTTTGTAGGCTAGTGTCTACTGAATCTTGGTGGCTGCACTTGTAAGAAGTCTTTAACAGTTTGCATAGACTTAGCTTTGTCTTCCATTTTCTTTAAAACCTCTTCTGCCTTAATTCTAAACAGAGTATTATGCTGTAAAGGTGCATCTAGTAATTTAGCTTTAACATAATCAGGCAAATGCTGTTCCTTTAGCCAGGCATGCCTCCTAATCACAGATCCAGTAACTGCGGCCCTGCAGGAGGCCTCTAAGGAGTCAAAACCACATTGCAAAGTATGCTTTCCAATCTGTTCAGCTGCATGCAATATTTCCTGCAATTCTTTATTTTCTGCACATTCAGAAATCAACATCAATTTCTGTTTCAGCAATCCAATAACATGTTGTTGATACTTAAGCATATGAAATTGACAGATTAAGGCTCTAATTGCCAAGGTTGCAGATGTATAAACCTTTTTTCCCCCATCTGTCCAGTGCCCTTGAATCTCTGTCAGAGGGGGTAGGATTTTTTGCTGTTGAGGCCTTAACTCCCTTTGGACCCTGTGAAATAGTTTCAGGATCAGCAGCAGCGTTTCTAAATAAAAATTTGTGAGAGTCAGGGACCCTGTAATATCGGTCAGGCTTACTGGGAGCCGGAGGTAAGGAGTCAGGGGTCAAGCTGGACTCCGAAAACACATCATCCACAATGTCTAAAACAGGGGGAATGGCTAAAGGTCTGTGCTGAGGGAGAAGAAGGAAATAGTACAGCTGTGTACCTACCATAAATGTAGATATTCTTGTTTCATTACACTAGGGTTATCCTGCTGGCAGGCTACCCGCATTCGGCCTGAATTCCAAAGTCTAGGTCCGGCGTCAGTTGCTGTCCTCTTCCCCAACGTCAGTGCGCCAGGGGTATAAAATATGCAGCAGACGCCATTTTCTTCAGTTTTTCTTGCCCCAGATGTCAGGTGCCCCCAAAGTGGAAGGCTGAAAATTATGCCAATCAGTATGCATGCACAAAAATATTTCCTTCAACTACAAGCAAATACCACATAGGTTGTACAGGATAGAGAAGTACAGATAAGTCCCAGCAAAGAAAAGGGGGATGGTGGGTGGGTAACCTGGACTGCAACAGTGAATACACTCGAACATCTACATTTATGGTAGGTACACCACTGTACTATGTTCATCGTGTTTCACTGTTGCAGTCATTACACTTGGGTTGAATCCCAAAGCTGAGGTTGGGTGGCTGGGTCTAAATAGGATTAGGAGAGGCTATATGGCCCTGCAGAACTGCAGTGGCAAAGCCTGCTCTGGATTTAGAGTAGAGACTAAGTGGTAGTGCTTGGTAAAAGTGTGCACTGAACTCGAAGTTGCAGCCTCTAAAATGTCTTTGGTTGGTACTCCTCTGAGGAAGGCCGGTGAAGTGGCTGCTGCTCTGGCTGAATGTGGCCTAATGCCCTTAGGCACTGATTTGCCATGTTGTGAATAGCAGAAACGAATGTAGTGGCATATCCATTTTGAAATAGTCTGCTTTGAGATAGCCTTGCCTTGTGATCCTGCTGCATATGCTACTAAGAATTGCTCAGTCTTTCTGAAAGCCTTAGTTCTGTCCAAGTAGAAGCATAGCTGTCTGTGTATGTCCAAAGAAAGCAGAAGTCTCTCAACCTTATTCTGTGGGTTTGGATAAAAAGTAGGCAAATGAATGGCTTGGTTAAGGGCCACACTGGACATTACCTTAGGCATAAATGTCAAGTTTGTCATCAGAGAAACTCTGTCTGGATGGAAAATGATAAAAGGTTCCACAGCCATGAGTGCATGTAACTCTGAGACTCGTCTTGCAGAGGTTATTGCTAGGAGCAGAGCTGTTTTCCAAGATAAGAACTTTATTTCAGCTGTACTGGCTGGCTCAAAAGGTGGCAGTGTGAGTTTTTCCAAGACATAACTGAGGTCCCATGCAGGTATTGGTGCTCTCCTTGGAGGTCTTATGTTTTTGGCCCCTCTGAGGTACTGTCTTAGCAACAGATGTGAAAAAAATTGGTGGTTCCTTATTGTAATGAGCTGAAATGGCAGAGGCATGGATTTTAACTGATGAAAAGGATAGGCATTTGTCCAGCATCTCAGTTGAGTATTGTAAAATCTGAGGAATATTTGGTACAAACGTGTCAATTCCTTGTGACTGGTTCCAAGCACAGAATCTTCTCCATTTTTCTGCATAAGATTTTCTGGTATTGGGCCTCCTGGCCTCCAAAATAACATGCATCACTGCTTTAGAGAGAGGTGTGCTTGGAATGGCTACATGCTGCCAGATTTAGGGTCCTTAGTTGGCTGTGCAGGATCTGATTGTTTCATTGGGTCAGTAAATGAGGAATTAAGAGGCAATGTCCAGCCTGGGCCTTGAGACAAGCTCTTTAGGATTGAGTACCAGTGCTGGCGGGGCCAGTCTGGAGCAATCAGAATAATTTTTGGCTTCTCTTGTCTGGCCTTTAGGAGTACCTTGGGGAGGAGAGGTAGAGGAGGAAAGGCATAAACTGTTAGGGTTTTCCAGCTGAATGATAAGAGCATCCACTTTCATTGCTTGCTTGTGATATGTCCTTGTGCAGAATCACTGCATTTGGCAGTTGTGAGACGGGGCAAATCGATCTATGTCTGGGCATCCCCATTTCTTTATTATCATGCTGAAGACTTGTGGATCCAGTTTCCACTCGTGAGGATCCGTGAGGTTTCTGCTTAGTTCGTCTGCCAGCATATTTTTCTTTCCTGGCAGGAATTGTGCTTGCAGGTGTACTTGATAAGTCAATGCTGTGTCCCATAAAGTCATGGCTTGTCTGCAGAGGGGGTAGGAATGTGTGCCTCCCTACTTATGTTATGTACCACATGACTGTAGTATTGTCCGTACTTATCAGTAGTTGTCCTGGATGGAGTAGATCCTTGAAAGCTGTCAGGGCATTCTGAACAGCTAGCATCTCTTTTTGATTGATATGAAAATGCCTTTGGCTTGTGGGCCATGTGCCTTGAATACATTTTCCTGCCATGTGGGCCCCCCAGGCATAATATGATGCATCTGTCATTATTGACTACCTGGCTGTGGGTAGGGTGAATGGCTGTCCCTTGTTGTGGTGACAGGCCTGTGTCCACCATCGAAACTCCTGTTGCAGGCAAGGAATGAGGGTAATTAATGTTTCCAGGCTGTGACAATGTTGAGTCCAAACACTTTTTAGATACCATTGTAGTTTCCTCATATGCAGTCTGGCATATGGAATTAGCAGGATACCATGAAGACCAAAGCCTGCAGAATTTTTCTTGCAGATAACTGGGTCTTAGTTGCCAACATTTTGAAGTAAGAAGTCAGTTGCCTTTGTTTGTCTGGCATGAGATAAGCCATCTGGGCAGTTGTATTTAAGCTTGCACCCAGGAATATTATCTCTTGAGAGGGTATGAGTTTTGATTTCTTTTCGTTTACTGTGCACCCTAGGCAGATTAGTAATCTTTTTACAAACGCCAGATGCTTTAGTAGGATGTCCTTGTTATCTGCTTGAATAAGGCAATCGTCCAGGTAAGGATATATCTGAATTCCTCTTTGTCTGCAAAATGCAATTACTGGTGCCAGGCATTTTGTGAAGACCCTGGGTGCAGTAGATAAGCCAAAGGGCAGTTCAGAGAATTGGTAGTGCATTGAGTCCGCTATGAATCTGAGGTATCTTCTGCAAGATTGTCTGATTGGAATATGCAGGTAAGCCTGTTTTAGGTCCAAAGTTACCAGCCAAGCCTTCTTGCCCAGCATGGGCAGAAGCTGCTGCAGTCTCAACATTTTGAAATTTGGAACGTCCAGAAATATATTTAGAATAGACAGGTCCAGTACTGGTCTCCAAGCTTTGTCTTTTCTGGGTACCAAGAAAAGTCTTGAATAAAATCCTTGTCCCTGCTCTTGCTGTGGTACTTGCTGAATGGCCCTCATGTCCATGAGGGATGAAACTTGTTTTTGTGCCTCTGCCCATTGACTGTGTGGCAGGTCTGGCATACCTCTTGCCCTTGGCAAGATGTGGAAGTGGAAACTGTAGCCCTGGGACACTATATTCAAGACCCATTTGTCCTGGGTGACCATGTGCCAATTTTGAGAAAAAAGTGCTAGTTTCCCCCCTAAGGGGCTGCCAAAAGAGGAGTGTTTGGTGCTGGTAGAGGAAAGTCATTGGGACTGTTTTCTGTATGGCTGTGATTTGTCTTCTCCACTTTTGGAGGTAGAAGTGCCCCACTGTTTAGGAATGTATGAGCCCTGGGGCTGGGATCTGCCTCTGGGGCATCTGTATCTGCCTCTTTGTGGCCTGTCACACACTGGAAAGGCCCAATTCTTTGTAGGCCAGTTCCTGCTAAACCTAGGTGACTGTACCTGTAAGAAATCCTTCACTGTTTGCATAGATTTTGCTTTGTCCTCCATTTTCTTCAACACCTCCTCTGCTTTAACACCAAATAAGGTATCATGCTGTAATGGAGCATCTAATAATTTTGCTTTAACATGATCAGGCAGATTCTGTTCCTTTAACCAAGCATGCCTCCTAATGACAGAACCCGTAACTGCAGCCCTGCAAGAGGCCTCCAGAGAATCAAAACCACATTGCAATGTATGCTTTCCCATTTGTTCAGTTGCATGCAATAAATCCTGCATTTCCTTATTTTCAGCACAATCAGAATTTGACATTTTCTGTTTTAGCAGTGACATTAAGTATTGCTGATATTTAAGCATATGAAATTGACAATTTAAAGCCCTCACAGCCAAAGTAGCAAACGTGTAAACCTTTTTTTCCCATCTGTCTAGTGCCCTAGAATCTTTATCAGAGAGGATAGGGTTTTTTGCAGTAGAAGCCTTGACCCCTTTGGGACCCTGACAAACAGTTTCTGGGTCAGCAGCAGGGTTTTTATTAAGAAATCTATGTGAATCGGAAACCCTGTAGTATCTGTCTGGTTTAACAGGGGCAGGAGGGTAAAGAGTCAGGAGAAAGTCTGGATTCTGAAAATACATCTACAATGTCTAACACTGGGGGAATAGCCAGAGGCCTGTGCTGGAGTAGCCTTTTCTTAGATTCCGAGTAGTCTTGGCTCTCCCAGTGGAAATGCTCCCTCATGGTATGCAGGGTTTCCCCAAAAGAATAATCCTCAGGCAGTGAGGCTGAAGGGATAGATTTCTTCAGCATCAGAATCCTCGTAAGAAGGAAGAGAGTATTCCTGTTCAGAAGAGGAGTCAGAGGAAATGGAAACCTGATCTGAAGATTCATATTCTGTCTCTTGCCTAGGCCTCTTATCAAGAGGGGGATGGGAACCCCTGATCAAGGTAATTAGGTCTTCGGCCATTTTGAGCATCTGCTTTTTAGGCATGGAAGTCTGTCCAGGAAAATGCTGTACTTGTTTCTTTGTCTTTAGAACTGCTTTAGTCTTTGCTTTGGAAGCTGAAGTAGGCTTTATATATAACTGTGTAGGTCTGAAACACCCTCAGAAGCCGATGCCTGCTCAGCGGCTCCGGACCCATCTGAAGGAATAGTTTCCGAGTGTCCAATACCTTGAGTATCCAGAGGCCTAGCTGGCTCCACGTGGGAGTCGTCAGCGGCCTGTGGCTCTGAGGTAGTGGGCGTCACGGGCTGCGAAAGCGCTTCACTGAGAACCAGCGACTGGCTTAGCGGAAGCCTCGTCTGTTTTGGACCTTGGATGCCTGTCTTTTTCTTTTTCCTTGCGCTTTTTATAAACTCCGGTTGGTTGTTCCGCCGACATTATATAATTGATCTTTGGCCAAAGTAATGAAAAGCAAAATCGTACAGACGCTTAATAGTGCGTTGGTTAAATCTAGCACAAAACTGACAGCTAGCAACATTGTGATCAGGGCCTAGGCAAGGAATACAGTAAGAATTTAAATCCTTATGAGGTATTTGCTTCCCACAAGAAATACAATTGTTAACTTTTTCTGACATCTGACTGGAGCAAGAAAAAAAGTTTCCCCAACAGGGTACTTAGCTTTAATGAAGACTTCGGATCTGAAATTCGTCTTTGAAAATCTCAGGAGTCGGCCGACCGGCACTTGCGAACTGCTTTTGCTTAAGGCACCGAGCGGCAAGAAAGACTGAAGAAAATGGCGTCGGTTGCATCAGCAACAGACGCCGGACCTAGACTTTGGAATTCAGGCCGACTGCGAGTAGCCTGCCAGCATGATAACCCTAGTGTAATGACTGCAACAGTGAAACATGATGAACATCCCTGAGCCTCTTTTTGATTCTGAGAAGTCTTGACTCTCCCAGTGAAAATGCTCCCTCAAAGTATGCAAGGCTTCCCCAAATGAATAATCCTCAGGAGGAGAAGCAGATGGTACAGACTCCTCCATCAGAATCCTCATAGGGAGGTATAGATAATTCCTGATCAGAAGAGGAATCAGAAGAAATAGAAAATTGATCTGAAGATTCAGAATCAGTGTCTTGCCTAGGCCTCTTATCTGGAGGGGGATGGGTAACCCCTGATCAAGGTAATAAGGTCTTCAGCCATTTTGATCATCTGTTTTTTAGGCATAGAGGCCTGTGCACGTGGCTCATGCATCAGTTTTTTAGTTTTAGAAGTTGCTTTTGTCTTTGGTCTTGCAGCTGTCGTCGGATTGATATACAAATGTTGAGGTCTGAATACACCCTCAGAAGCCAGTGCCTGCTCAGCGGATCCGGACCCATCTGAGGGAGATACATCCGTTGGTCCAATACCTTGAGTATCTTGCGGCATGCTGGACTCCACATGGGTGTCGGCAGAGGCCTGCGACTCGAAGGTAGCGGGTAACAGGGGTTGCAAAAGTGCCTCATTGAGTACCAGCGACTGGCTTAGGAGAAGTTTCGTCATCGGTTTTGGATCTCGACTGCCCTTCTCTGTCCTTTTCTTTGCGTTTTTTATGTACTCCAGTAGTCGGATTGCTATCAGACGACATTTCTGGGTAGTTAAATTGGTTTCCAAAATACTTTGAGGCAAAAAATATACCGACGCTTAATAGTGCGTTGGTTAAATCTAGCACAAAACCAATAGCCAGGCACATTGTGATCAGGGCCTAGGCAAGGAATACAGTATAAATGGAAATCCTTATGAGGTAATTGCTTCCCACGAGTAAAACCATTATTAACTTTTCTGACATCGGTATGGAGCAAGAAAAAAGCTTCCCCAACGGGGTACTTAGCTTTAGTGAAGACTTCGGTTCTGAAACTCAACCTTGAATATTTCAGTAGTTGGCCAATCGGCACTTGCAAAATGCTTCTGCTTCGGGCACCACGCGGCAGGAAACGCTAAAGAAAATGGTGTCGGCTGCATGTTTTATACCCCTGACGACCTGACATCATGGAAGAGGAGACTGCAACCGACGCAGGACCCAAGACTTTGGAATTCAGGCTGACTGAGGGAAACCTGCCAGCAGATGACCCAAACGTAATGACTGCAACAGTGAAACATGAAGAACATCCCCAGACTACCTCCAGAGCAGGACATTTGTGCCTCCTTTCAAGAGCGCTGGTAGGGTTGCCCAGAGAAGTGATCTCTGTCAGCCTGATGTTACGGACCCCCTCTGCCACGAGGGCGGCATCTTCCACTATTACCCCCTCTTCTGCCCTGGAGGGGGGTTCAACACATGTGTCCTGAAAGGCTCCTTGGGCTTTCCGGAACCACATTTTTCCTCTCCTTTGACCTTTGGGATAAGGTCAGGTAAGGGTCGAAAAACAGACTGACGGCAGAAAGAATTTTTCCCTCCTGTTCACACCTGGTCAAGGTTTGCTTCACTTTAGGCCCAAAAAGGGATGAGCCATCAAAGGGGGTGTTCATGAAGGATGACTTGAAGGGCTCAGCGAAGGAACACAAGCACATCCAAGAATGTCTACTAAGAGCGATTCCTGTACCAGATGCCCTACTCGTTCCATCAGCTGCAAAGGATATTAGATTAATGGATGAGCTGACAAAAGAATTTAGGGCAGAAAGCTGGGCAGCAACTTTATCAGAGGCACCTGCAGCCACTGTACCCTGAAGAGTATCTCCCAACTCCTTAAAGAGATCTCTTTGCAACCTAATAAAATGGGTTAAGTAGTTCAGTGAACGGAGAGCAAAGGTCGCTGAACTGAACATGCGCTTCCCATATCTATCCATGATCCTAGACTCTCTATTGGGAGGATGGATAGAGGAGGAAGTCTCAGACATTTCCTTTTTGGTGGCCGGCATCAACAGGAACTCCTTTGGTTAAGAATGTTTTGTCTGGTGGGGCTGATATAAACTTGTTAGGCCTCCTAGGGAGAGGCTCCATGGACTCCGGTGACTCCCATGCCCTTTGAGAAACAACTGCATGAGCTCATCAAAGGGCGGAGACACCAAAGAGGTGGAGGGTTGAGATCCGAAAGCCTTCAGGATAACCGATTCATCCTCAGAAGGGTTTTTGGACTGCCAATCACCCCTCTGTCTAACGATCTCAAGTATCTCAGTAAAGGAGATATCCTCAGAGGGGGACCGTGGGGACCCTTCTGATACTGACTTGGATGAGTCAGATGTTAAAGACTCCTGTGGGGAGTCCAAGTGTCTCCTCTTGCACAATTTCTTCCTAGGAACCTCCTCAGTTGGGGCTTCTGGAGAGATCACGGAAGAGCAAGGGGCACCCTGTGGGGCTACCTGGGGCTCTAGGTCTTTAAGTTTAGCCTGGATGACAGAAGCAGAAGCAGACACAGGAGCTTTAGAGGATGAGGAAACAAGGCCTAAAGTCGAAGATGCCTTGGGAGACAAAGCTCTCCTCGTGTCAATGAAGGCACCACGGCTCCGATGGGAAGGAATCGATGGATCCGAGGGAACCGTCAAACCCTCCCGCACAGAGGCAGTGGGCTCTGACAGAGGCAGGAGCCGAGCTCATCCGAGCTGAAGTTAAAGTTAGAGTGGATGGAGCAGAGGACGTTGGAACAGGCCTCTACCCCAATGGCTCCACGATCAACAGGTCTGATTCTTCTGGCTCCGAAAGGCCGGCATGGCTCGGAGGAGTAGTCAAAGCAGGAGTAGTGGCCTACGGCTCTGAAGCCGCTTGGGTCGGAGCAGACAACTTAGCAAGGCCTGGTGCCTGCAGAAGCTTCTGCACCAATCGATCCATATCCAAATCTAAAAGGCTGACAGACGACCTAGGTGAGTGCACAGATGGTGCAGACTGAAGTAAAGGTGACTGAGGCACTTCAGATACAGACTCCAAAACTGAGGACTAGCTACGAAAAGAAAAGACAGTCTGCTCTGAAACCTGTGGAGCCAATCTCTCATCAGATTTTTTTTATTTTGATTTTTTTGAGTCATTAGATTCAGCAGATGACTTGGAGGACTTAAAAGATTTACTAGCCACATCCTGGTCACTCAATGCCTCTTAAAAAGGGTGTTTCAACAAACCCCTAACCATTAGTTTCCTTTTCCTCTGTAAACGAACCATGGAAGAAAAGGAATAGCAGATAGTGCAAGATTCTTGCAAGTGGACAGCCCCTAAACAATATACACAGGTAACATGCCAATCAGTGACTGACATTTTTTGATTACAGTCTGGACATTTTTTTAAAACCGGACATGGGCTACTTGTTCTTATCTGCCATGATACCACACTAAATCCACGTGGATCAAAATTCAAAGACAAGTTAGCAACAATAGGCTCTAAACACATGCACACACACACAAAGAGCCTAAGATAAAGGTATTCAAAAACTCTGTACTATAACTATAACTACTACAGAACATCTAACTATAACTACTATAGAATATCTAACACTCTTGCAAGTTAACTAGGCCAAAACAAAACGATGCCAAATATTTAAAGGGTAAATATAGTGAGTAAATAACACATGGGAAGGGGAACTGCAAGTCTAGCTATAAGAGCCAACTACCTATACCAAAAACTAATGCTATATATATATATATATATATATATATATATATATATATATATATATATATATATATATATATATAAAAGCTACTAAATAGAAAAAAAATTAAAGTTACTGCCCTGAGCTCTCACTGGAACCTCCAATCAAATGCCGCGGCAAACTAGATCTGAGGTAATTCACAGAGCATCATGGGATAGGGGGCTTGGCTTCGAGCTACTGGAAGACCTTGAGCTTTGCATGTGGCCATACTGGAGCTGAGGCATTGGCTCCAAACCCATCAGTCAAGAACGAATGGTGAGATTGAACAACTTCACATCTTTTTTTTTCAAATTTAACTTAATTGAAGAGAACAGGTGAGCACTGTTGTACTGCTGTAAAATCCATTAACATTAATTTCAACTTATTGCGCCTTAGGTAGAAATATCCATGTAACATTTGTACATAATTAACAATACTTAGTGCTACAGAAATTACAGAAACTGATTAGTTACAGTAAGTAACTTTAAGCATCACTGGCCTGTCCAGAGAAAGTACAGTTATGTACACTTACCATAAATGTAGATGTTCAAGTGCATTCACTGTTGCAGTCATCACATTTGGGTTATCTGTTTGCAGTAGCCCTCAGTCGGCCTGATTGATGTCTTGGGTCCTGCGTCGATTGCTGTCTCATCTTCCGTGATGCCAGGTAGTCAGGGGTATAAAGCATGCAGCCGATGCCAATACATCAGTTTTTCTTGCCCCAGATGTCAGGTGCCCCCGAATGGGAAGCAATTATATATATGGTAAACTGGTGAAACTGCTACATTGTTGCAATATTGTCTGGTAATAGTATATTCCACCTAGTTACATTGACTGCTGCTACTGAATACTCTGTTTCTGGTTGTATCAGGTTTCGATTATGTGTTACAAAAGGACTGATGGAAAACATTTGACTGAATTTTAATGGATCTTCATTGGATAATTAATTTATGATGTCATTTATTTTTGAGTATTTAACATGATAAGTTATGCTTCAGCCCACATCTGACGAAGTTGTTGAAACGAAAACGGATTTTTAACTACGTTAATGGTGTTTTTTATGCTTCAATAAAAGTGTTTTGCTGCATTAATTCCCTCCGAGGCTTTACTGTTTCACTTTGCGAGGTAGTTCTCTGCTTCCTTATATATATATATATATAGATAGATATGGTTTGAGCGACAAACTATTGAGTGAATGCACTCCTGTATAAATCCATAATGTCACTGCACAGATGTTCGAATGGCTGAATTGCGAATGCAATTCAGCCATTCAAATGAATATATTTTCAACACCTGGATTCTGCTAAGTGAGTGTCGACAGTGCCGCGAACACGTTCCGAAATTCAGTCATATGGTTCGATGTTATGCACGATCGCACAAACCATCCGTGACATTATAGAGGTAAACTATATATACATATACATATATATATATATATATATATATACATACATATACACACATACACACACATATATATATATATATATATATATACACATATATATATACATATATGCACATACACACACACACACACACACACACACACACACACACACACACACACACACACACACACACACACACACAAGGTTATACCTTCAACAAAAAAGCAAATACACCAAAAAGCTTTTAAGAATAGTAAAGGAGAGTACAGGTATAGCCAAAAGAAGTCAGGGGGCTGGAGGGAGGGTAACCAGGACTGCAACAGTGAATAGACTTGAACATCTACATTTATGGTACGTGTACACAACTGTACTATGTTCTTCGTGTTTCAATGTTGCAGTCATCACATTTGGGTAGATTCCCACTGCTAAGGATGGGAGGTGGAATTTAGATAGTATTAGGACCAGCTATGAGGCCCTGCAAGATTGCAGTGGCAAAGCCAGCTCTGGATTTAGAGAAAATTGGCAAATGGTAACACTTGGTCTAAGTATGTACAGAACTCCAGGTAGCAGCTTCTGAGATGTCTCTGGTAGGGACACCTCTGAGAAAGGCTGTAGAGGTAGATGCAGCCCTGGTTGAATAGGGTCTAATCCCATGTAGGATAGGTTTTCCATGGTGCTTATAGCAGAAATGAATACAATGCCTTTCCACTTAGAAATGGTTTGCTTTGAAATAGCCTTCCCCTCTGCCCCTGCAGCAAATGCCACCAGCAGTTGTTAGGATTTCCTTTGAGGTTTAGTCCTGTCAAGTAAAATCTAAGTTGTCTTGTGCACATCTAAGGAGTGCATTATCCGTTCCGCTTTGTTCTGTGAAAAGAAGGTTGACAAATGAATGAATTGATTAAGAGCCACACTGGACACCACCTTGGGCATGAAGGAGGGACTGGTCCTAAAGGAAACCCTGTCCACATCAAAGATGATGAAAGGCTCCACTGCCATAAGGGCCTGTATTTCAGATACCCTTCTTGCTAAGTGATAGCTAAAAGGAAAGCTGTTTTCCAAGAAAGAAATTTTAACTCTGCACTTGCAGCTGGCTTAAAAGGAGGAAGTGTGTTTTTTCTTCCAATACAAAGTTAAGGTCCCAGGCTGAAGTTGGGGCTCTCCTGGGTGGTCTTACGTTTTTGGCCCCTCTCTGGAACTGCTTGAGCAGTGGATGAGAGAAGAGGGGTGGTTCTGTGCTGTGATGAGCTGAAATGGCCGAGGCATGAATTTTGATGGAGGAAAATGAAAGGCCCTTATGAAGCATCTCAGTTAAGTATTGAAGAATCTGAGGTCAATTGGGTGCTGCTGTGGCCATCCCTTGAGTTTGGTTCCAGGCACAGAATCTTTTCCATTTTTCAGCATAAGATTTTCTAGTACTAGGCCTCCTTGCCTCCAAAATGACATCCAACACTTGTTCACTGAGGGATGGTAACAGAGAGATTAGGTAATTAGCCAGGCTGCCAGGTTCAGGATTTGAAGATGGGGGTGCAGAATCTGGCTCTCCTGCTGTGACAGCAGGGTAGGGATCTGAGGCAGGTGCCATGGGGCTAGCAGTGACACACTGCACAAGAGGGGGTACCAGTGTTGGCGCGGCCAGTCTGGTGTAACCAATATCATCCTTGGTTTGTCCTGTTTGATCTTTAGTAGTACTTTGGAGAGGAGAGGCAGAGGAGGAAAGGCATAAACTGACAGATTTTTTCCAGTTGAAGGAAAGAGCATCCACTTTCCATGCTTGTTTGTGGGGAGTCCTTGTGCAGAATTTCTCCAACTGGTAGTTCTGGGGGGAGGCAAACAGGTCTATATGTGGGCTCCCCCATTTGTTTATCAACATGTTGAAAGTCTTTGGTTCCAGTTTCCATTCATGTGGGTCCATGAGATTTCTGCTTAGTTCGTCTGCCAGTGTATTTAGTTTTCCTGGCAGGAATTGAGCCTGTAGATGCACTTTGTAGCTCAAGGCTGTGTTCCACAGAGTCATGGCTAGTATGCAGAGGGGGTAAGAATGGGTATCTCTCCTGCTTGTTTATGTACCACATAACACTGGTGTTGTCTGTCTTTACCATTAATTGTCCTGAAGAATGTGGTCCTTGAAGGCTGTCAGAGCATTCTGTACAGCTAACATTTCTTTTTGAATGATATGCAGGTGCATTTGACTTGGGTTCCATTTTCCCTGAATGCACTTCCCAGCCAAGCGAGACCCCCATGCATAGTCTGATGCGCCTGCTAGGGTTTGGGTGGCACGAGGTAGAGTGAATGGTAGCCCCTTGTTTTGGTGGCAGACCTCTGCCCACCAAAGGAATTCTAACCGTAGGCAAGGTATGATGGGAATCGCTGCTTTTAGATCCTGAGAATGTTGACACCATAGGCTTTTTAGATACCATTGTAGTTTCCTCATATGCAGTCTTGCATATGGAATTAATAGAATGCAGGAGACCATGAACCCCAAGGCCTGCAGTATTTGCCTTGCAGATAGTAAGGTTTTTGTGGCCACTAGTTTGAAGTAAGTTGTCAAATGAATTTGTTTCTCTGGCGTGAGGAAAGCCATCTGGGAAGTTGTGTTCAAGCTTGCTCCCAGGAATATAATTTGTTGACAGGGTACCAGATGTGATTTCATTTCATTTATGGTGTAGCCCAGAGAGTTTAGAAGTTTCTTTACGAATGCCAGATGTTTTAACAACAATTCCTGACTTTCTGCCTGAATCAGACAATTGTACAAGTATGGGTATATTTGAATATTTCTCTGCCTGCAAAATGCAATGTCTGGAGCTAGACACTTTGTGAATACCCTGGGCGCAGTAGATAAGCCAAAGGGAAGTGTAGAGGACTGATAGTGTATGGAGCCTGCCCTGAAGCGTAGGTATTTCCTGCATGATTCCCTTATTGGAATGTGCAGGTAAGCTTCCTTTAAGTCTAAGGTTGCCAACCAGACATCTTTGCCTAGCATAGGAAGCAGTTGTTGAAGTGTTAGCATCTTGAATTTTGGGATTACCAAAAAAGTATTCAGAATAGAGAGGTCCAGAATAGGACGCCAGGAAATGTCTTTTCTGGGTACCAGTAAAAGTCTTGAATAAAAACCTTGTCCCTTTTCTTCTGCTGGGATAGGTTGAACAGCCCTGACATTTATGAGAGAGAGAACCTGTTGTTGAGCCTCTGCCCACTGATTTGGGGGTAGGTCTGGCAAACCGTTTGGGGTTGGTGGGGTGTGGAAGTGGAATCTGTATCCTTGGGAAACTATATTCAAAACCCATTTTGGCCTGGGTAATGAGTTCCCAGTTTCTCTCATGTAGGGCAAGCTTTCCTCCTAAGGGAGCAGGCAGCTGAACAGGGCTTGGAAGGGCTAAGTTTAAGTCATTGTGCCATTTTCCCGGGTGGCAGAGGGGTGTCTTACTACTCCCTGCTTTATAAGTGGGAGCCAAGACTGTAAGCTAGGTGGTCTGTTGTTCCTGGCTTTAGACTGAGAAGGCCTGGAAGAGGCTGGAAAGGAGCAATGTTTTGAAGGCCAATGCCTACTAAATCTGGGAGGCTGTTCTTGCAGGAAATCTTTAACAGTTTGCATAGATTTAGCTTTTTCCTCCATCTTTTTGAGGACTTTTTCTGCTTTGTTGCCAAACAGGCGGTCTTGGTTTAAGGGAGCATCCAGTAATTTAGCTTTAACTTGATCTGGCAAGTTTTGCTCCTTGAGCCAGGCATGCCTTCTAAGTACAGACCCAGTGACAGCAGCCCTGCAAGATGCTTCTAGAGTCTCAAAACCAAATTGCAAAGTATGTTTAACAACTTGTTCTGCAGAATGCATTAAATCCTGTAATTCTTTGTGTTCAGTACAGTCAGGAATCATCATCATTTTCCGTTTAGTCCCATAATATGCTGTTGGTACTTTAACTTATGAAACTGGCAATTTAAAGCCCTAATGGCCAAAGTAGCTGAAGTATATACTTTCTTACCCCATCTGTCCAAGGCTCTAGAATCTCCATCAGAAGGGGTAGGAGTTTTGGCAGCAGTAGCCTTAATGCCCTTTGGTCCTTGGGAAATGGTCTCTGGATCCTCAGTAGGATTCTTGAAGAGGAACTTGTAAGAGTCAGGTACTCTAATACCCATCAGGTTTTCTGGGAGCTGGAGGTAAAGTGTCTGGGGAAAGGCTAGATTCCAAGAAGGCATCATCTACAATGTCCAGAACAGGAGGGATAGCTAAAGGCCTGTGTTGAGGGAGGAGTAAGAATTCCCTAAGCCTCTTTTTGGAGAGTAATCTTGGCTTTCCCAGTGGAAATGCTCCCTAAGAGTGTGCAAGGTTTCACCAAAATAAAAATCCTCTGGAGGGGAAGCAGAGGGAATAGAATCATCTGCATCAGAATCCTCATAGGTTGATGGGGGCAAATCCTGGTAATCAGAAGAAACAGAAATATCAGATTCCGGATCTAAAGGAAAATCAGTTCTAGGTCTCTTAAAGGGGGAAGGCTGGCTTCCCCTAATTTAGGTAATAAGGTCTTCAGCCACTCTAAGCATTTGTTTTTTTAGGTATATGGGCCTGAGCATGCGGGTCTGGACATCGTGGGTCGCGATTTAGGCCTGGAGGAAGAAGATGATGTCGGTTTAAAATGAAAGTCTGTAAGCCTAAATACAACTTCAAGAAGCCGGTGCCTGCACAGCGGCTCCGGACCCATCCAAGGTAGAGACATCAAAAGGTTCTATAGTCGAAGAAGAATCTCACGGCATACCAGACTCCGAATGGGTCTTGGTAGAGCAAATCTGAAGTAGTGGGTATCATGGGCTGCCAAAGTGCCTCACTGAGTACCGGCGGATTGGCAACTAGCTTAACGGAAGCGTCGGCGGCAGTTTTGGACTTATGCGATCTGTCTCTGTCTTTATCCTTACGTTTTTTTTTTTAAATATCGGTAGTCGGATGGCTTATCAAAGCTATTTCAGAATATGGAGAAAGAGAGCCACAGAATTTAGCGACAGATAGCCCGATGATGAATAGTTCGGGTGTTGAACAAGGCACAAAACCGACTAGGAACGGCGTGGTCTAGGCCTAAAGAGATGACACAGTAAGAATGAAAATGTCTGTGAGGTATTTGCTTTCCACAGGCAAGACAATTGTTAACTTTTTCTGACATCGGTTAGAGCAAGAAAAAAAGATCCCCAAAGGGGTACTTAGCTTTAGAAGACTTCAGGCTTGAAACTCAAAAAAAGAAAATTTCAGGTGGCGGCTGACCAGCACTTGCGAACTGCTTCTGCTTTGGGCTCCCGCACGGCAAGAAAAGCTGATGTAATGGCGTTGGCTGCATGTTTTATACCTCTGACGACCTGACGTCATGGAAGAGGCAACAGCATCTGACGCAGAAATCCCAAGACTCTGGTATTCGGGCTGACTGAGGGCTACCATAAGGCAGATAACCCAAGTGTGATGACTGCAACAGTGAAACATGAAGAACATCATGCTGAGCTGATAGTTGGAGTGGGAAGCAAAGAGGTCGACCTTCAGGGTGCCCCATTTCTGAGTTACTAGGGTGAAGGTTCTTTGTTCTAGCTGCCACTCGTGTGGGTCCAGATTTCTGCTCAAGTTGTCTGCCAGGGAATTTAGAGAGCCTGGCAGGAATTGTGCTAACAGGTGTAGTAGTTGCATGGCTGAGGCTGTGTGCCAAAGGGTCATGGCCAGCCTGCAAAGAGGGTAGGAGCAAGTCCCTCCCTGCTTGTTGATATGCCATATCACAGTGGTGTTGTCTGTTTTGATCAGGAGAGCCCCTGGGGAGAGAAGGGGCCTGAAAGCTATCAATGCGTGCTAGACAGCTAACATCCCTTTTTGTTTGATGTGCAGATGAATTTGCTGTGGGCTCCATTGGCCCTGTATGCACTTGCCGTCCAGGTGTGCATCACAGGCACAGTCTGATGTGTCTGTGGTGAGGGTCTGGGAGGCGGAGGGTGGTGAGAAATGTAGACCCTTGTTGTGGGAGCAAGCTGCTGCCCACTAAAAAAAATCTTTCCTTAGGCAACATATCACTGGTATAAGGGTTTTCAGGTCCTGAGAGTGTTGACAGTAAAGGCTTTTTAGGTACCAATGAAGTTTCCTAATATGCAGTCTGGCATATGGAATGAGTAGAATACAAGATGCTATTAACCCCAGAGCTTGCAGGATTTTCCTTGCAAGATGCTATGAACCCCAGAGCTTGCAGGAATTTCCTTGCGGATAACGGAGGTCTGGTGGCTAGTTGAGAGAAGTAGGCTGTCAGGTAAGTTTGCTTTTCTGGTATAAGGAATGCCATCTGGGATCATGTGTCCAGGCTTGCTCTCAGGAATATAATCCTTTGGGTCGGTACCAATTTGAATTTCTACTCGTTGATACTGTACCCTAGGCAGGTCAGTAGGGATTTTACAAAGGCCAGGTGCTTGAGCAGCTTTTCCTGTCTGCCTGAATTAAGCAGTCGTCCAAGTATGGGTAAATTTGTATATTTCTTTGTCTGCAAAAGGCAATGGTGGGAGCCAGGCATTTTGTGAAAACTCTGGGTGCAGTTGATAAGCCTAAGAGAAGCACAGAGAACTGAAAGTGCAGAGATACTGGCCTGAAATGCAGATATTTACTGCATGATTTCCTTCCTGATAGGAATGTGGAGGTAAGCCGCTTTTAGGTCTAGGGTGGCTAGCCAAGCATTCTTGGAGAGCATAGGAAGTAGTTGCTGGAGGGTGAGCATTTTGAATTTTGGTATCACCAGGAAGGTGTTTAAAATGGACAGATTGATGATGGGGCTCCAGGTGCCTTCTTTTCTGGGTACCAGAAAAGTCTGGAGTAGAAACCTTGGCCTATCTGTTCTGCAGGAATGTGCTCTATTGCATTCATGGAGTGCAGGGAAAGGACTTGCTTTTTCGCCTCTGCCCACTGATTTGGAGGAAGATCTGGGAACCCTTTTGGGGTTGGTAGTGTGTGGAAAGAAAATTTGTATCCCTGGGACACTATGTTGAAGATCCAGCAGTCACTGGTAATGTTGGGCCCAAGTGCTTGCATGGAAGGACAGTTTTCCTCCTAGAGGCAAGTACAGGTGGGCAGAGGGAGGGGGTGGTGGTGGAGAGTCACTGAGTTCTTACCATGGGTGGGTGGCTTTGCACTCCCTGGTTTTGAAGTGGAGGAACTCCATTGCTTTGATCTCTGCATTCCCTGTGGCTGCTGTCTGGGGGGAGGGGGTCTGTTTCCCCAGGGTCTGGGCTGAAATGACCTGCAGGGGGCAGGAAAGGACCAATGTTTGGAGGGGCAATGCTTACTGAACCTGGGCAGCTAGACCAGCAGGAAATCCTTAACTGTCTGCATAGATTTAGCTTTTTCTTCCATCTTTTTTTAGGAACTCCTCTGCCTTGATGGCAAATAAGTTGTCTTTGTGCAAGGGTGCATACAATAATTCAGATTTCACATAGTCTGGCAAGGGTTGTTCCTTAAATCAGGCATGCCTTCTAAGTACAGAACCAGTGACTGCTGCCCTGCAAGAAGCTTCTAGGGAGTCAAAACCACAGTGTAAGGTGTGCTTAGTTACTTGACTTGCAGAAAGCATAAACTCTTATAACTATTTTCTGCACAAGCAAGAAAGGATATTTGTTTGAGGAGTTCCATGGTATGTTGCTGAAATTATAGCATTTGGAACTGACAATTTAGTGCTCTGATAGCATGAGTAGCAGACGTGTTAACTTTTTTTACCCCATCTGTCTAGTTCTCGGTAATCCCTATCTGAGGGGGTGGGATTCTTAGCAGACATTGTTTTAATTCCTGTAGGCCCTTGAGAAATAACCTCAGGGTCAGCAGTAGGATTTTTGAAAAGAAATGTGTTTGTCAGGGACTCTACCTGTCAGGTTTTCTGGGAGCAGGAGGGAAGGTGTCACAAGTCGAACTAAAATTCCATGAAACCATCATCCACAACATCCAGGACATGGGGGAATGGCCAGGGGTCTGTGCTGTGGAAGGTCTAAGAATTCTCTGAATTTCTTTTTAGACTGAGGGTAGTCCTGAAATTCCTATTGGAAATGCTCCCTTAAAGTATGAAGGGTTTACCCAAAGGAAAAGTCCTCTGGTGGAGAGGCTGAAGGAATGGATTCCTCTGCATCAGAATCCTCATAAGCAGATTCGGGTTGCATGTCTTCATATTCGGATGCATCAGTCATCAGACTCCTGTTCAGATAAAACTACTGGGGACAGATCTCTTTCTTTTGGAAGGGGTAGCATGGCTTCCCCTGATCAGTATTATAAGGTCTTCCACCCTTTTAAGCATTTGATACAGAGGCAAGGAAGCAGGTGTCTGAGACTGGGTCATCTGTTTCCTGAGAGTGGTTCGTACCCTGGGCCTTAGAAACTCGGTAGTTGTCGAAAGAATAGTAGACGCAAAAGAAGTATTCGTTTTGGGTTGAGATTGGTAGTGCAAAGTACTTCCTCGGAAGCCGGTGCCTGCTCAACTGCTCCAGACCCATTCAAGGTAGAGACAACTGCAGGATCCTTAGTCGAAGAGTTTTGTGGCATACCGGACTCCAAAAGGGTCTCGGCAGTGGCCTGCAAATCCACAGAACCGGGCGTCATGGGCTGCAAAAGCACCTCACTGAGGACTGGAGAACTGAGGACTGGCTTAACGGAAGCATCGTCGGTAGGTTTAGACCTGTGTGGTCTGTCTCTATCTTTATTCTTATGTTTTTTCAAAAGATCTGCTGTTGGATGGCTTACTGAAGCCACATCGGAATTAGAGAACTGTGAGCGAAAATATCTAGCTACAATAAGGGTCCGACGACATAGTTCTGGTGTTGAACAAAGCACAAAAGCGACAGCGAGGGACATCGTGGTCTGGGCCTAAGCAAGTGACGCAGTAAGAATGAAAGTCTTGGTGTGGTATTTGCTTGCCACAGGTGAGACAATTGTTAACTTTTTCTGACATCGGTTAGAGCAAGAAAAAAGGATCCCCATCGGAGTACTTAGCTTTAGTAGACTTCAGCTTAAGTTTGGAAGACGAAACTCTGGTAGCGGCTGACCGGCACTCATGTGAACTGCTTCTGGCTCCTCGGCAAGAAGGACTGATGTAATGGCATCTGCCGCCTTACTTTATACTGATGTAATGGCATCTGCCGCCTTACTTTATACTAACGACCTGACGTCAGTCCTGAAGCGACAGCAAGCCAATGGAGAAATACTAAGCCTCTGGTATTCGAGCCGGCCAAGGGCTTACCCTGGCAGGGATAACCCAAATGTGATGACTGCAACAGTGAAACATGAAGAACATCTGTTTGAAGAGGGGCTCAAAACCTTGTCCGGGCATATGGGAATGGGCTCCATTGTGCCTGGTTCTTTCCACTCCCGAGATTTAATGAGATCCACTAAGGGATCTGTGGGAGTGGACACCCAGGAAGCAGAGGGTCCTGCGCCAAATGCCTCCAGGAACAGATTCATCCGTAGGTTTTTGGGCAGCTGGCGAAGGAGTTCCATGATGTCTCCAAAGGAGACAACCTCGAGGGGTGACCGGGGGGAACCTTCCCCTTCCTCCAAATCGGTGTCTTCAGCGAGAGACTCCGGTGGGGAGTCTAAGTGCCTCCTTTTGCATGTATATTTACAGGGACCTTCTCAATAGGGATCTCTAGGGAGGACTCACCAATGTCTTGCTGTTCCCAAGAGGGAGCATCCTGAGGCAGAGGCAGCAGGCTGTCCCCGAGATGGCAGAACGGCCAGATCCATGCCAGAAACAGAGGGAGCTGGGATGGAATCTGAAAACAACACAGTCAAGGGTCTCAAAGAAATCTAGCGTACCCTCTCCACCACGTCAAAAGCCGAAGGGGAACAGACATCCTGAGAAAGGACAACAGGAGGAGTCATAACCCTCTGACCCAACAGGGCACTGAAATACCAAAAGGAAGACTCCGCTCCAACAAACTATGAGCTGACACTCCCCCCCCCTCAGATCACGGTTAGTCAGATCTGACTTGCTCAAAGTCATGGCCGGCGTCAAGGTACAAGGTATCATTGGCGCGGGCCTCGATGCCAAGTGTCCTCGGATCCAAGGGCTCTGAAACCAGAGGTCAGATTGGAGACAGAGTAATAGGGGTGAAAAAGGGCTGCATGCTTCCCGCTCCGGAGGGAGAGGGGCAGGCAAGACTCCCATCTGTATGTGGGTGCAGATGAATTTCCACATCATCCTATCCATCTCTGCTTTACTAAGGCTATGGGTGGAGCAGGAGGAAGAGGCGACAGACACCAGCCTGGAAGGGTGGTGAGGAGAAGCCTGAGCTGGCGACCGGGTCCAGAGCTCCTCTGGCTCTGGAGAGAACTGAGGGGAATGGCGCCGTAGAGACTCCAGCCTCAGAGCCAACCTAACTTTGGCTGGTGGGCCAATAGAAGCCGAGCGAACTGGGGATCGCTTCTTTGGCTTATTCCTCTTGGATGATTTGTCTCCATCCCCGGTCCTCCTAGTGGGAGTTTTGAGTCCCAGAGGTCATGGAGGAGACTGTGGCAGAAGCCAGGGTGGCAGGGTCTTGAGTCCTGGAGGACAAAGACGGAAGAAGGCCCTTGAGGATAAGCTTATTCCTCCTGTCCATCAGTGCCCAGGAATTAAACCTAACACAGATGGAACAGGAGGTCTGAAGATGGGCCGCCCCAAGACAAACGACACAGTGTGTATGGCCATCAGCTGGGGAGAACTTGTGGCCAAATTTTGTATATTTCCTGAAGCCAGGTTTGGGAGTTTCGGACATTGCCCCAGCCTAAAGCTCAGCACACACTCAGTCACACAGTCCAAACATGCAAGAGGGAAGATAGGGGAAAATTTATTTTTTTTATCTGACGGAAAAGCGTGAGGGAAGGTAGAAAAGTAGAGAAATGGAAGAGGAGGAAACTTTTATCAAATAGCCACTTACCACAAATTTTAACAACAGAGAGCAAGGATCGCAATGTGGACATGAAGTGTGGCAAATGAGATCTGAAGGGAGGAAGGAGACAGATGCATTGTGGGTAAGGGGAGGATCGCTGAGCTCAGATCAGATGCTGGATATGCGGCTGAGTCGGATCCGAGATGCATCCGGGAACCCACAGGTTGAAAAACAAATGAAGACATCAATTTCACATCTGCTGTTGCTGTTCCTAGCATCCTTGCTTGTTGCAACTCCACAAACATTGTTTGCCTCCTGCTCTTAAAGTGATACGCAACTTGCTGAGCACCTACTGTTCCCTATGTCTGTGGAAAGTGACCTGCTTTTCAGAAAACACACATCTGCATCTCATTATGCACTCAAGGCTGTCTAACTTGATTTACATTTCATTTGGTCATTTGTATATGTATATTCCTGCATACTTTTCTCTGTTCAGAACTACTACCCAGGATAACAACATGCCTATTTACAGCCACTTCCATGTGCAAGAACATGCTACATACTATGCAACTTAATTATTAACAGTGGTCTAAGCTTAATTACCATATGTTGTTGCTTCCTTAATGCATGGAGCAAAAGTACATTTGTGTACACTTACCATAAATGTAGATGTTTGAGGGTATTCACTGTTGCAGTCATGTGTGGGTTATCACTGCTGGGTAGCCCTCAGCTGGCCCGAATACCAGAGTAAAGGATTTCCCTCTTGCGTCAGCTGCAGGTCGCCCGAGACTGACATCAGGTTGTCAGTGCTATAAAGAGAGGCAGATAACGCCATTACATCAGTTTTTCTTGCCCCCAACCACTTACAAGAAGACCTGAAGGCCATTCTGGGTAAGGCTATAAGAAAGATGGCGAAGAGAAAGGTGGGAGCGAAACAGGACCACAACAGTGAATACACTCAAACATCTACATTTATGGCAAGTGTACACAACTGTGCTATGTTCGTGTTTCACTATTGCAGTCATCACTTGTGGGAAGACTCCCAAAGCTGAAAGGTGGGGTGGTAGGAATGCAGTGGAGGAGCTGGAGAACAGGCTTTTATTGCTTTAAATGGAAGCTACAATGCCCTTGCAAGACTGTTGAAGCAAAGCCTGCCCTGATTTGGAGAAAGTAGTCAGCTGGTAGTGTTTTGTGAAGGTGTGGATAGATGTCCAGGAGGCAGCTTCTAAAATGTTCCTGGTAGGGATGCCTCTGAAGAAGGCAGTGGAGGTTGACCCTGCCCTGGTAGAATGGGTTCTGACTGATTTGGGAGGTACCTTTCCATGAAAAGAGTAGCAGAAATGGATGCAGTGTGATATCCACTTGGAAATTGTCTGTTTGGATATAGGTTTCCCTTCTGCCCTAGGGGCGAAGCTGACCAGCAGTTGGTCAGTCTTTCTGTTAGACATGGTTCTGTCTAGGTAGTATCTAAGCTGCCTGTGCACATCTAAAGTATGGAGAATTCTTTCTTCCCTATTTTGTGGGTTTGGAAAGAAGGTAGGGAGATGGATGGCCTGATTAAGAGCCATGGCAGATATCACCTTAAGCATAAAGGAGGGGTTTGTCCTAAGGGACACCCTGCCTGGATGAAAAATAATGAAAGGTTCAATGGCCATGACAGCCTGTAGTTCTGATACTCTTCTGGCTGAAGTTATGGCCAGCAAGAAGTCAGTCTTCTAAGAGAGGTGCTTTAATTCTGCTGAGGCAGCGGGTTCAAAAGGGGATAAGGTCAATTTTACGAGGACAAAGTTCAAATCCCATGCTGGGGTGGGTGGTCTCCAAGGAGGTCTAATGTGTGATACCACTCTAAACAATTGTTTTAACAGGGGATGGGAGAATATAGGTTGTTCTGTTGGAGAATGAGCAGAGATAGTTGAGGCATGGATTTTGACAGAGGAGTAAGACGATCCCTTTTACACAAGCTCCGCTAGGTAGTCCAGAACCAATGTGAGAGGCACAGGTGCTGTCTTCACCCTTACTATGGCATCATGCAGTGAATCTTTTCCATTTTGCAGAATAAGATTTTCTGGTACTAGGTCTTCTGGCCTCTAATGATATATATGACCTGTTTTGCTCAGTAATGGCCAGCTATCTGCCTCTGGGGTATAAGCCATGCAGATAGAATGAGTATGTGAAGATTTGGGTGTAGTACTGACCCTTTTTCTTGGGTTAGCAGCTTTTCTGTGAGAGGTAGGCTGATGGGCAATTCCTTGGTTAGGCTAAGTAGTAAAGGGTACTAGTGCTGTTTGGGCTAGTTTGGGGAAATGAGGATAGCCCTTGGCCCTTCCTCCCTGATCTTTAGAAGTCCGTGATAAGGCAGGGTAAGCGTACACAAATAAGTTGCCCCAGTGAAAGAAAAGAGCATCCACCTTCCATGCTCGTGGATGGAATTCCCTGGAGCAGAACCTGTTTAGCTGCCTGTTTTGAACTGTAGCAAAGAGGTCTACCTCTGGTAATCCCCAGAGGTGTATAATGTAGAGGAAGTTGTCCTTGTGTAGCTGCCACTCATGTGGGTTCGGGACACTCCTGCTAAGGTGGTCTGACAGGGTGTTGTGCTCCCCTGGAATGTACTGGGCTATCAGATGCAGACCCATCAATGAAGCTGTCTGCCAGATAAGCATAGCTAGGTGATACAAGGGGTACGAGTGCATCCCCCCCCCTGTTTGTTGATGCACCACTTAACTGTGGTGTTGTCGGTCTTGATCACGATAACTCCTGGTCTGAGGTGGTTCCTGAATGCTATTATAGCTTTGTGTACCTCCAGCTATTGCTTCATGTTGATGTGGAGGATAAAGTCTCACTGATCCCAGGTTCTCGGAGTCCACGTCTCCTAAATGAGCACCCCAGGCTTTGTCTGAGGCGTCGGTGGTGACTGTCTGTTCTTGGAGAATGGAAGTGAAGGGTAGCCCCCTGTACTGGGTACAAGCTTCTGCCCACCATAGGAATTCCTTCCTTAAGCAGGGAATCAGAGGCAGCTGGTGATCCAGTGACTGTGAATGTTGGCTCCATAGATTCTTCAGATATCATTGTAGTTTTCTCATGTGGAACCTGGCTAAAGGTACCAGAAGGATGCAGGAAGCCATGTATCCCAGCACTTGCAGGAATTTCCTTGCTGTGAGATGCGTCTTGCGAGCTGAGTAAAGTAGAGTGGGAGAAAGCTCTGCTTCTCTGCAGAGAGGAATGCTCTTTGGGCAGACGTGTCTAGGAGGGCTCCTAGGAAGGTTGTTAGGTTTCCTGGGTGCAGGAGGTATGGCATCAGGGGTGATGCCAGAATCCAGGAAAGCGTCTTCCACCACACCCAGGATGGGTAGAACGGCTAAGGGCTTGTGTTGAGTTAAGTCAAGGAACTCACTGAGCCTCTTGTTTGATTGGGGGTAGTCCTGGGCCTCCCAGTGGAAATGCTCCTTGAGTGAATTTAAGGTTTTCCCCAAAAGAGAGATCCCTCGGTGTGGGGGGGGGGGGGCTGAAGGAATGGATTCCTCAGCATCTGAATCCTCAAAGGTTGTCAGGAGCTGTTGTTCAGTGTCTGAGTCTAGAAATTCAGAGTCCTCAGACTGTGACTCAAAGCACTTCAGGTGAATGATCCTTTTTTCTTTTGCCTGGGGAAGGCTGGTTTACCCCTAATGAGGGTAATTAAATCTTCAGCTATTTTGAGTAATTGTTGAGACTGGGCCGGTTAGGTGGGAGGAAACTGGTGACTGGGCATGGAAGAAGGGGCGCTTTTAGGAGTGGCCTTGCTCTTAGGCCTCAGAGATTCAATGGGTCTAGTGGTTTTAGCTGGTGGTGTGGCCGTGGATAAAGGACTGGCGTCAGTCATCCAAAAAGCTTCCTCAAACGTCGGTGCCTGCAAAGCAGTTCAGGACCTAACCAAGGGCTGGCGACTGTTGAAACGGTCGAAGGAGCCTGATCCAGCAGTGTACCGGACTCCAGAAGGGTCTCAGTAGAGGCCTGCGATGGCTCTACTGCTGTCGTCAGGGGCTGTAAATGCGCCTGAGTTTTGCTGAACTAGTGGAAGATAGGCTGGCTGATTTCTGATTTGTGTCATCTGTGGGCCTTACCTTCTGAGGTCTCTCTCCCCTTTTCTCTTTCTGGGAATTTTGGTAATCGATTGACCGACAGATGCCATTTTGCATGAGTAACTAACCTCCCTGAAATGCCTAGCTACAAAATCAGCTCTCCTATGGATAGGTCCTAGCGTTAAATAAGGCACAGAACCGACAAAATGGGATTATGAAAGTCTTGGTGTGGTATTTGTTTTCCACAAAGGAGACAAGACATTGGTTAAGTGCAAGAAAAAGGATCCCCAACAGGGCACTTGGCTTTAGTAGTATTTTCCCTCACTCTGGCAATTCCACAGCAAGAAAGACTGATGTAATGGCGTTGGCTGCCTCTCTTTATAGTATCAATGACCTGATCTCAGTCTCAACATCCTACCTAATGACATAAGTAAGTCACACAGGGGCACTAGGCCATGCAGAGCTCTATGATAGCAGCTGAACATTTCACAGTATGCCTTCAACAAATTCAATACTACCATTCACTAAGAGCCTTCAGTGTATTTTGTGCATTGTATCATAATTACATAACCCTCTGTTGGATTTACTTTAATCATCTAACACCAAATTACTTGACAAAAAAGGTCAGCCAGCTAGTTTCACCTTTGCTGCCAGCCTTTTAACATGAATTCATTTATTTGTCTTTTGTTCATCGGGTTAGTCCACAGGGCTGAAGACCTTGGCATCTGTGTTATCCTATGTTACTATTCATCACTCTTGACCAGCAACTTATCAGACAGATAAACAGCCAAGGTAGACCTAACCACCAGACAGGACATCTCTTATGGTAAGTACATAACTCTGCCTGATGTTATCCATGCCACTATTCCTCACTCTTGGGTCAGAGTCCCCAGCTACCACAAAACCCTGGAAGGTCATGCCAAAAAACTGTGGAGCCAAAAGAAGCCCTAAACCAGGAAGCTATGTTGGGCTTATGAGTAAAAGAAGTGAGAGGAGTACACCAGGTGGCTGCCACACAAATCTCATTTAAAAAATGATGGGCCAAAAAAGGCAGCTGACGTAGCAACAGATCTAGTGGAATGAGCTCTGACGGGTCCTGGTAATGACAAACCTTTAGAAAACTAAACCATAGAAATATATTTTGAAATCCAATGCGATACAGTAATCTTAGATTCTGCCCAACCCTGTCTGTTAACAGAAAAAGGCCACAAACAGCTGGCTGGATTTATGGAAGCTCTTTGTCCTGGCCAATCAGAATCGTAGTTATCGATGTACGTCAAGTGTGTGCTGTGAATATTTGCCTTTATTGGAGAAGTTGGGGATTCAAATTTGCCTCAGTCGCCACTTTGGCCATGAAGGAGGTTTAGTCTGAAGAGGCACTATCTGTAGGAAAAATCATGTATGGAGGCTCAACAGAAAGAGCCTGCAGCTCAGAAACTCGTCTTGCCGACGTTACAGCCACCGGAAAGGCAGTCTTCCATGACAGTAACTTCATATCACAAGTTGCAGCAGGCTCGAAGGGACTCTGTATGTAAGAGATTGTAGCACAAAGGAAAGGTCCCAAGGAGAAGGATCTTTGATAGGAGGCCTAAAAAGGAAGACACCTTTCAAAAAGGCCTTACAAAGGTGATGAGAAAAAAGCAGGTTCCTTGCAAACATGGAAATTAGAAATGGCCGCTAATTGCAGCTTAACAGTGGAGAAACTAGATCTGTCCAGAAAGAGAGAAGAATAATAAAATGTCTGGAATGGAAGCTGAAAAAGGATCCAGATTCTGCTGTTTGGCCCAAATAGAGAATCTTTTCCATTTACTACCATAGACCTTTCCTGTGGAAGGCTTCTCGGAGGCCAGAATAATATTTCTGATGGGACTCGCAAGCCTGGGCTGGTTTAGAATTACAGGAAGTGGACAAACCACGTGGTCAGAGGAAGAATCTGAAGGTCTGGGATTGGAAGATGAGATGGGTGAGAAATCAGATCCAGAAGGGGATCTAGTACCCAAGGGGGGTACTTCAGATGAGATCATAAAGGGGGGAACCAGACATGCTGAGGCAAACGTGGGGGCGATGAGGATCAAGATAGCCTTAAGCTTTCTGAAGCACTCTGAGAATGAGAGATATAGGATGGTAGGCATAAAGGAGACAAGGAGACCAATCATGAACTAGTGCATTCCTGGGGGATTCCCCGACTGGAGAATAAAGGCCAAATACTGGCTGCATTTGTGACTGAGAAAGCAAACAGATCACAGCTCGGATGACCCCAGCAAAGGAAAATCTCTCTCACCACTAAGGGATTCAGGGATCAGTCGTGAGGACAGAGGACTCAGGACGGTCCTCCTGAGTCAATCTGCTAGCACGTTGGACTCCCTCGGAATGTGCATTGCAAGAAGAGAGCTCCCCAAGGACATTGCCCATCCCCACACTCTCATGGCCTCGTGACAAAGCAGATAAGAACGTGTGCCCCCTTGTTTGCTGATGCACCACACAACTGCCATGTTGTCCGTGTGTACTGCAATGGTACCCAGATGAAGGCAGTCCTGAAAGGCTTGCAATGAGAGAAGAACTGCTCATCTCCAGTACGTTTATGTGCAGTTTGGTCTCTGCAGGGGACAACGTACGCTGGACCGTCTTTCCCCTGGGTAACCCCCCCCCCACCTCTACAGGGAAGCATCTGTGGTCACCGTGGCACTGGGAGAAGGAAAAGAAAAGGGTCTGCCCATGAGGACATCAGGAGACTGAACCCACCAAAGGAGATGTCGCCTGCACACCAGGGAGAGGCAGATTGAAGCTATCATCAGGCAAGACAGAGAAGACCACTGGACTGAGAGTCCACTGCAGAACCTTCATGTAAAACCTGGCTAATGGCACCAGATAGATTGCCGCTGCCATGGACCCTAAGGCTCTGAAGACAAAGCGGACCTAAGGATGAGACAGATCTAGGAGGCAGTGAACATGAGGTCTGCACCTGAGAGGTAACTCTGCAACCTCTGACACAGTGTCCAGCTGGATGCCGATAAACTCCACATTTTGAGATGGAATCAGATTCGACTTGGGTAGATTCATGGTGATTCAAAGCTGGTTGAACAGGCGAAGAATGTATTGAGTTGCTGTGACCAGTCCATACGCTTGGTGGAAGCTCTGAGGAGCCAATCATCGAGGTAAGGGAACACCTGGAATCCTTACAGTCTCAGGTGAACTGCCACCACTGCCATGCACTTGGTGAACACCTGATAGCCTGTGGTGAGACCAAAGAGCGGGGTCCTGAATTGGTAATGATCGATCGCTACACAAAAGCAGAGATTTCTCCTGGAGCACCTGTCTATTTTTGTGTGATAGTACGCATCCTGGATTGAACAGTGACCATCTGGAACTTGGACTTCTTGATGGAGAGGTTTAACTCAAGTCCAGAACTGGATGTAGGTCCCCTGTCTTCTTTGGCACCAAAAAGAAGCAAGAGTAAGCTCCAGATTCTTATTGTCCTGAGGGACCTCTTGGATGTCTCTCTTCTGAAGAAGCTTGAGCACTTCTTGAGGCAACTCCCTCTGATGGGGTAGCGTTTCCTGATTGGTGGGGAAGGGTGGGAAAAGGGAATGAAATAGCCCCTGGAAATATTTAGCATCCAGCAATCTCTTGTAATGTTTTCCCAGGCCAGTGGGTGGAGTGACAACCACAGACTGCCTCCAGGGCAGCACAGTCGGGCAGCACATCAAGAGCGCTGAAAGGACTTTTCATTGAAGGGTTCCCTGGAGCCCTGATTTTGCTGACCCGGGTGGCATCTGCCATTGAACCCTCTCCCTGACCTCTAGAAGAGGGCTCGTCCTGAGCTTCCTAAAAGGAAGACTGCGACATCTGGAACCATAATTTCTTAGTCCTTCATTGCGTCTTAGAAAAGGGCTGTTGAGGTGTAGAAAACTTGATTCCCACAGCTGACAAGGTCTTGCCTTCTTGCTTGTTGTGGGTTAAGTGTCTCTGACTGATGGACCAAAAAGAGTTGATCCAAAGGAGGCATTGGTGAAGGACACTTTAAAGGATTGCGCAAACACACACAGGCGCAGCCAGGCAAAATGCCTAATAGCAATACCTGTGTCGGTCGCTAGAGAGGCGCCTTCTGCAGCATTGGAAATCAGCCTCATGGAGGAATTAAGACAGGGATGCAAGAGTAGATAGCATGGGGGACACATTGCTCAAGTCCTCAGCAGGCAACAACTCAGAAGGGAAAGTGGCGAGTTCCTTGACCAAATCCCTCTGGAGGCGGGCGGTGTGCCAAGTAATTAAGTACCCACACAGCGAAGGTAGCAAAGATAAAAAAAAATGCTTTTCATATCTGTTGATCTCCTGAGATTCTTGGTTGGAGGGGATGAACAGACATACTCTGTTCTGCCAACTTATTTTTAGTAGTGGCTGTTACCAATATACCATTGACTGGCACCCCTTTTGACCAAAACGGTCTGTGGGAAGGACTTGTCAGCTCATTTCGGTACTGATTCCACAGTATCTGGCTCCTTTCATGCCCTGCTAGCGATGAGATCTACCAGTTCGTCAGCAGGGGGAAAACCATGTGGTAGATGGTCTCGTTCCGAACACTTTCAGGAATATGGACTCCTTGAAGAATTGGGGGTGGGTGGGAAGACAACCTGCCCTTCAACTTGAGGATCAACACGATGTTCCCAAAGGAGACATCCTCAGGTAGAGATCTGGGGGACCCACCCCCCTTCATCAAGGTCCATATCCTCTGAGAGAGACTCCATAGAAGAGTCTAGCTGCCTCTTCTTGTGCAACCACTTCAGAGGCACCTCATCCAAGGGGGGCTCAGGAGGGGACTCGGAAGAGTGGTGAACCCCAAGTGGAGTAATTCTCTCCTGAAAGCTGGATCGAGAGGGCTGACCAGGAGCAGGATGAGGAAGGTCCGCTCTCGGGGGCTGGGAAGAACCCTGGATAGCAGGGGTGGCAGGTCTGGTAAAGAAGGTCCTCGACTCCCTGGAAGGCCTATGGGCAGGACAATGACCCTGAGAACAGGGAACAGAGCACGTCACCACCTCAATACCCCCGAATAATACCAGGCCTGATATGTCGAGCGCTGAAGAACTGAACTGCAAAGACCAGTCTGAAAATACAGGACTCGAGCTCTCCCCCAAGGACTCTGGAGTGACTGGTCGGGTCCAGGACCCGTCTGCTTTGAGGGAGGAAGAGCAGAAATGGTCAGGTACTCTGATGGGTAGAAAAAAAATGGGCTCTAGGCATCACCATCAACTTCTCACTGCATCCCAGGGACTGGAAGTCCGAAACCACCTGGGTTGGACGAAGAGAAGAAAATGTAGGAGCAGGGGAAGGACCCCTAGCCAGATGGGCAGGAGACGCAAGAAGCCCCAACTCAATCTGAGCTTTACGGAAGGACCTCATCATCCTGTCCATGTTTGAAGACAGTAAGCTCCTGGAAGACCTAGAAGACATGCTTGGACCCAGAGGACCTCCTATAACTCTTGGAAGATCAGCTACAGCACCTGGGAGCTTCAAAGGGCTGCCCCATGCTAGATCCCGAAGGAGAGTCCTCAGTTATAATGGTGGGATCTATGATCAGAGGGCCCAAGCATTTGGAAACCGAATGTCTCTGATCAGATAAGGTTGATCTGTGGTAGGTCAGGTTCTGGTCAGATCCAAAGGTCTCGATCCCGAGGCCTTGGATCCAGGAGTGAATTCTCATGATCTCAGATCCAAAGGCCTCAAATTGATCTCAGATCCAAAGGCCTCAAAGTGGAAGCCTTGGATCCAGGGATGGATTTGCAGGACCTAGGATCCAAGGTCATCAGATCAGACATAGCCGAGGCTGGAGTCTGACCCAAGGGGCTAGGATCAGACAGCCTGGGCTTCTTAGAGAAAGAGGCCCCTGGGACAGAGGGAGCCTTCCTGTTGTGGTTAGAGGGGCTGGACCAACAGACCCCCCTGGACCAAAGTCTTTAACAACTTATTTCAATGCTCAGCCAAGGCCCTGGGGTTGAATGTGGCACAAATGCCGCATTCAACCTTCCAAGTAGTCGGCCCCTAAACAATAGAGGTACTCCTCGTGTGAGTTGGACATGGGCATCTTCTGACCACAAAAGGAGCACCTCTTGAAACCAGCTAGCTTATCAGACATTGCAAGACAGACCAAATGCAAAACCCAAATGGCAAGCAAAACTGTAAACCTGGAGCCAAAACAGAGTCAGAAACCAGCAAAAGACGACTAGCAATAAAATTACATACTACTAATCTAGAATAAACCACAACACTACTAAGCTAGAATAAACAACTGAAAAAGGTTATATGATTGAGAGAAAAATTGGTGCCAAAAGACTTAACCAATAGGAATAACTAAAAAAACGGGAGGTGAGGAACAACTACTAACCTAAAACTGAAAGACATACCAAAGATACTAGCAAACTACAAGAAAATATGAGAAAATGCAAAATTTAAGGAAGAAAAATAAGCACTTATCCGCTAGAAGAGACTCAAGGCAGGTAATCACATCTGAAGCGGTGAACGGCAAATGAGATTTGAGGGGTTAGAAGACACCAAGGAATTATGCAAGTGGGAAGAGCTAGAGTCTAGGATCTGCTTGAATCTGATGTCAGATCCTATAACCCAAGAGTGAGGAATAGTGACATGGATAACATCAGATCAAATGATAAAGTTACACTACAAGTAAAATGAATATGAAAATACATAAAAATAAAGCATTTATGCCTCAGTGGAAATTAATACTGTACAACATTCAGCAAAAGTACAGGTTTGAACTAATACAGGTAGAAGTTGGAAACAAAAATGAGGATTTACAAATGGTGCATAAGGAATGAAACAGATTAACAGAAAATAGACCAGACCTACAAGCAACGTGAATGTATTGTCCAAGCAGGTAGACAGGAAGTATTAAATAAGACCGTGACAAGAAAATGAGTTATGAAAAGAGGTTGGGTGGGAAAATACAGTACCTAGGGGGAGATAAAAGAAGAGATTATAAAAATGCTCAGTGGCATTGTTAAGGGTCGGATAGGACTAATGATTATAAAGTTACGTAAAAGTATGGAGTGAATTGCTGTAGTCTGACAATTGGGGGAGAAAGAGTTGGCAAGGTACTTACATTTTTTTTTTTTTGAAAAGGAACAGATTGGATAGATCATATGTTAGATGGGAGTTTATTCCAAGTTATGGAGCATTTATAAAGTAATCTGCCTATAGTTTTGTTAGATCTGTAGGTGATAAGTAGAAATTGGTTAGAACTGTGGGAAGATCGTGTGGGTTTGTAAAGGAATAGAAGAATGGACAGGGAGGGACAGTCTGCAGGTTTGTAAAGTAGAAAATGTGCCATTTGTAGCTGTGAAAGTTGGAGTAGTTGAGGAAACGTGAGCCACTACAGTTACTTAAGGATGAGGCAGTGATGGGATTTGTAAGGGAGATTACAGGCAAATCTTGCTATCTGGTTGTAAGTTTGTTCAAGTCTGGTTAAAAGGTTTGCTTGGATATGTATAAAAATAGGGGAAGCATAGAGTAGGCAGGGGAGGAGTTGGGCAAGTGAGGTCCTTGAGGTGGTTGATAGGAATTTTTTGTGCCTATACAGTAAAGCTAGTTCTTAAATTTGGTCTTTTTGATAGATTGCTGGATATGATGGTCAAATTTCAGTCATAGTAATTATACAGTGTACTATAATCTGCAGGTTTCTCTTAAACTTAAAAACAGCTTTACAAACATCCAACCACAATACTTCACTAATCATGCCAAAAATTTCTTATGCCAAGGCTGCAAAAACAAATTAAACCCAATGTCTCCTAGAAATAATATTAAGACTCTGCAAACATCAGGCCCCACTCATCCATCACAGGAGTACTTACTGTAGTCACCCTGAATAAACTTTCCCCCAAATCCACCACTTTGAGCCATAGCAACAAAAGAAATACTCCAGTGATACCAGACTCTACTATCGGGCACACTCGCTCATCAATGAGAAGGGCTAGTTTGCAACAAAGCCCTATCCTTATGAAAAACTGGATAAGGAGCCTTTGAAGTCAGAGCCTGGAGTTCAGATGACGTAATAGCTACTAGAAAATTACATTTTCTAAGACAAAAATTTGAGGCCAGCTTTGGCAGGAGGTTCAAAGGCTGACTGAGGTAAAACCTAAAGAATTATAGTTAAATCCCAAGGTGGAGTAGAGTATTTCAAGTGGAGTCTGAGCAGAAAAGCTTCTTTAAGAAAGGCCTTGCAAAGTTTAGAAGAAGCTAAGAAAGAGTTATTTTCACCTGGGTGAAAATTAGAAATGACAAACTGTTAAGAAACTAGCCCCTTCATTGAAAGTCAGAGCTAAAAATTCAATGACAGCTGGGATAAGTGCTCAAAAATGGTCCAAGTCTTTGCTGAGTGCCTAAAAGACAAATATTTTCCATTTACTCTTGTACATCTTTCTGGTAGAAGCCTTGTGAAAAGATAAAATGTGATGGACAGGGGAGGAGCACCTCGGCTGTCTACCCAGTCAGTGGAAATGGAGAAACTATGCAGTCAACTCGAGGCCTGATATGTCTGGGTGTGACAGGAGGTCTGGAGTTAGATCTGGAATCCAGGGTGGCTGTAGAAAACTAGGCCAGAGAAACGGGAACCTAATATGACAAGGCCAAAAAGGTGCAATGAGGATAACTGTTCTCTTCAACCAAATTGCCTTCTAAAGAAACGTGGGAATTAATGGTAAAGGTGGAAAAGCATAACAGAGACTGGAGGGCCAATCATGAATCAGAACATCTGTCTGTGACTTCCCCAGTACAGGGATCAGGGCAAAGAACCTGATGCTCTGTTGAGGGGAGAAGTTAAAAGATTGCAGCATGGCTGGCCCCACTAACAGAAAATTCTCACTAGTGGTCTCTCAAGGTCAACGGGGTGGAAGCATTAGAAGAGACCTGCTTAATTTGTCGGCAATCATATTGGATTTCCCCAGAATATGCATTGCTATTAGAAAGGGATTGCAAAAGATCACCCATTACCGTATTCTCATAGCTTCTCCACAGAGGGGGCAAGATTTGGTTCCCCCAGTTTGCTGATGTACCAGACTACTGACATGTTGTCTATCTGCACCGCAACTGTCCCTATGGGAGAATGTCTTGAAAGGCCTGCAACTCTAAGACTGCTCTCATCTCTAGGACACTGATATGCATCTGGGCCTCTGCGGGGGACCACATACTTTGAACAGTCCTTCCCAAGTAGTGCCACCCACGCACCCGATCTGGATGGAGTCCATGGTTACTGTGGCCTTGGGGAGAAGAAGAACAGACAGACAGCCTTCGCAGAGTTGGTTTGAGTGAATCCACCATAAAAAGGTATCTTTTGCATACTTGAGTTATCTCGACTGGCATGGATAATGGATGATGAAGAATGGACCACTGAGTCGACAGAGTCCATTGAAGAATTCTCATATGGAAACTGACCAGCAAAACAAGAGTGACAGCTGCTGCCATGGAACCCAAAGCCTAAAGTATCAGTCAGGCTGAAAGGGATGAATTCTAAATCACTTTCTTGACTTGGGATTCCACAGTGCTTATTCAAGTTGAGGGAAGAGAAGCTGACAGACCGTATCCAAATGAGCACCAGTGAACAACAGACTCTGTGTTGGTGTGAGTTGAAATTTGTTGTAATTGACTGATATTCCTACACTGGAGCACAGCTGAAGTAAATAGTCCCTTGCTTGTATCAGCTGATGCCTGGTTGAAGCAGTCAGGAGCCAGTTGTCTAGATATGGAAACACTCGGAATGCCAGCAGTCTCAAGTGAGCTGCTACAACTGCCACGCATTTGAACAACCTGGGAGCTGTGGTGAGACCAAATGGCAGTGCTCTGCACTGAATGACTGGCTACCAGCCAGAAGTATAGGTATCTCCTGGAGCGCCTGCACATTTTTAATATGATAGTATGCATCTTGAGGATCTAAGAAGCACATCCAATCATTCTTCTGCAAAAAGGGGCAGAATGGATTGTACGGTGATCATCCGAAACTTTGTGTACTGCACTAACTGATTTAATTTACTGAGACCCAAAGTGCTGGACCCTCTCTGGTCTGCTGGGGGAGGGGGGGCACCTCTGATGACTGCTTTGTCTACCAGCTTTTTTATCTGTAAAGATGCTGCTTCCCTCTGACTGGGTGGAACATTGGGCATTGTCTAACTGCTGGAGGGGGGTTGGGAAAATTGTATGCTATACGATATAGTCCTCTGCACCCATGAATCTTTAGTGATAGTTAGTCAGGCTCTCTTGTGCAGGGATAGATGACCCCCAACTGCCTCCAGAGAGGAACAGTCAGGCCTCCTTTCAGGAGTGTTGATAGGACCTACCTAAGAAAATCTCTAGATCCCTGATTTTGCAGACCACTTCTGCTGCGAGGGCAACATCTTCCATTCGAGTTCCATTCTCTGCCCCTAGGGGAACCATCTCCACGTGACTCCTGGAAAGGACACTGAGACTCCTCCAACCAAATCTTTCTACCAACTCGTTAGTTCCTAGAGAAGGCCCTCTGAGGAGTAGAAAACCGTACACCCACAGCAGACAGGGTCTCTCCTTCCTGTTCACACCTGGAGTGTGTGTGTCATTAACCTTGGGGCCAAAAAGAGATCAAAGGGTGCATTGATGAATGAAGACAAACTGTTCCGCAAAGTCACAAAAGCACATCTATGCACATCTTCCAATGGCCTGATCCCACAACCTGTGATGTACCTTCCATGACATGGGAGATCAACCTCCTGGATGACTTACAGATACACTGGAGGGTGGCCAGCTGTGAGGAAATTCTATTCCCATCCTTTGAGGACATGGACCCCAAAAAGAGATCTGGTAAGCTCCTTGATCAAATCACTCTGTTGTCTTGTAAATTATGCAAAATCATTCAGCAACCCAAGTGCAAACATTGCTGAAGCATAGACACTCTTCCCAAATCTGCCCAGCACCCTTGACTCCCATACTCTCTTCTCCGCTGGTTTCTTTCTTGTAGCTGCAGCAACAATCATGTCATCAACAGGGACTCCCTTACTCCAATGTGTACTGTCTTCAGGAGGGGCAAGAATCTTTTCCAGTCTCTTAGTATTTGGCTCAACCCTGTCTAGCTCTTTCCATGACCACTGAGAGAACCAGTTGACAAGTTTGCTGGCAGTGGGGATCACCCAAGAGGTAGTTGGGCTAGAACCAAAAGCCTCCAGAAACGGATTCCTCTTGGGAAGGGCTACTGGAAGACAACCACCTCTGTTTGAGAAGCTCCAGGATGTCTCCAAAGGGGACATCATCAGGTGATGATCTGGGGTCCCCATACCTTCATCAAAATCAGTGTCCTCAGTGAGAGATTCCTGCAGGAAATGTGTTTCCTTTAGCACATTTTCTTATGATGGACCTCCTCAGTGGAGTGTTCTGGGGAAGTAACAGAAGAAATACTGTTGTGATGGACTGTTTGAAGGACTTGCTCGGGCTGGATGTCTCAGTGGAAGAGAAGATTAAGGCTCAGGACACAACAGAATAAAGTAAAGTTGTCTGATCCGATGAGAGCAAGGATGTCTGTTCTCTAGGTATAGAGAAGACCCTCTACACTACTTCAAAAGCAAAAGACCTAGGAGAGAGAGAAGTCAACGGATCCGAAACTGAACCCTTTCAGATCATCAGCCCCTGCAGCTCCATCATCCCTCCACCCAAGGAGGGAATCGGACCCAAGCTATCTAGTGCCAAGGCTCCAAGGGGGAAAGATGATTCCAAAAGCTTCAGAGTCTACTCTAAGGCCCTGGAGCCAGCGCTGATACTTTGGCTCCTTGAATCTTCCAGATTCTCAGTGCTGGTCAACTCAGAGGAACCAACAATCTTGAAGAAATATAATTCTCTGGATTCAAAGAAGACACCCCCCTCCCCTCAATTATCTCAGATCAGATGGCTTTGAAACAGAAGGATGGACTGGAGAAGGAGAAATCAAAGGGGAAGTCATCTGTGGTAGGCTCTCAAACGCAGAGAGGGTAGGAGCCTAAAGAAACCCCATCTATATATCAGTGTTCTGAGGAACCTACTCATCATCCTGTCCACCTCTGCTTCAGAAAGGCTTCTGGAGAAGCCAAGAAAGGAGGTAGTGGAAAGGGAGACTAGAATGCTTTCTGGGTGATTCCTCAAGAAATGGAAGGGAAAGCCTGGATGGAATAGGCTCAGATGGTAATTTAGGAGCTTGGATCCTTGCAAGCAGGAGAAGTCAGATCCGGTAACATCAGATCCAATGTTAAGACCTTGGCAGGTGGCTCCGAGGAAGGAACAGAGGTTGAAGTAGAAGGACGGTCTGGAGATCTTTTTAGAGTGTCCTTGTCCTTGGATTGAGGATTGCCTTTAGCTTTATCTGGCTTCTTAGGGGCTGAGCACCAGCTACTAAGGAGGAAGATTTACAGGGTAACACCACTTAAAAATCAATTTGTTTTTACAGTCAATCAAGACTCTAGAATTGAAACCAGTAGAGATATCAGTCAACATCCAATTAAGCTAGGCCCAAACAATAAACACATTCCCTGTGGGCAGAGTCTGAGATCTTATGCCCACCGGAAATACACTTTTTAAAACCCAAAGTTCTTTCTGACATATTGCCAAGCAGAAAATTAAACTACTAAAAACAGTAGAAAACCAAGCACCTAACCCAACTAACACACACATAATTTTTTTTTAAAGAGAAGAAAAGTGAAAAGTAAGGGAAATAAGAGAAACTACTAACAATGGTAGAGAAGAGTACTTAGAGTACAAAGATAACTAGAAAAATTAACTAAAAAGAAAAAAAAGATGCAACTTGGAGCAATGACCAGAATATTATGGGAAGGAGGAAGAGACATGCAAAAATATGAAAAAAAAAAAATCAAGACTTATGTGAAGCCAACATGGAAAAAATTCTTAAAAGTACACCACAACTCTAGAGAGTTTACAATCCACATCTGTAACTACTGGTGGCAAACAAGATCTGAGGTTAGGTTCACGGGGTATTACGGGTAATGGGAGAAGCTTGAGAGTTCTAGGATCCTATGGTGTGGAAGAAGCAGCTGGAATTGGATCTGAAACTCGGATCTGCACCCATCATTTCAGGAATGACTGAAAATGACATCAGATCCTGTTATTCTAGCAATGTTCTAAGCTTGTAACAGCAATATACAAAATCTGTCCCTATTTTTGCACCTTTGTCTCCCCATTATTCTAGGCTTTGTCCAGAATTCTTACATCAAGAGACAGATGTATGGGTGCATTGCAGTCATGATCTCCTTGCATAAAGGTGGTCTTACAACAGACCCCGGTAATTACAGCCCTGTCAGTCTTACAAACTTTATTTGTAAAGCTATGAAACATACTGCAACTGATCTCAAAGTACATCAAGAATCTTATTTAACTTAACCCCCAACAGTCTGGCTTTGTGAAGGATAGATACTGTCCACAGAATATGGTAAACTTCTTTGAAAAATATTACGGAGGCTACAGATGGTGGCCATGCAGTATATATAGAGTTTTTTTTATTGGACCAAGACCCTCATCATTCCCCATACTGGTATCACACAGAACCTAAACAGTTTAAAAAAATGGAACCCATAATGTGGTAAAATGGATAGCAAATTGGCTAAAAAACACAACACCCAGAGTGCAAGTCACAGGTGCCTCATCAGAAAGTATAATTTGTCCATCTTAATGTTTCCAATAATTTTAACTAATGGTTGTTTGGACTTCTTTAACATGGAGAAAATAAAAAAATATGGAAGAAAATGGTTTAATATTTTGGCACCAATTTTTAAGAGATAATTTTCATGACATCACATATCTCTTAGCTAGATATAATGTCTCCCATAATAATTGGCTAAATATACAAATCTTTAGAGAATTTATTCTAATGGAATCCAAAAGATATCACTTTTCTGATGTAAAAGACCTTCCCAAAAGTTATCTATTCTTTTTGAATTTTCCCATTGAGGATATAATAAAGGTATTTCATTATCGAGATTTTATAGCATTCTTGGATCTGATTTAACAATATCAGAAAATTTATGGAACTATACGATTAATTTCAATAACTCACAATCAGAAAATGATAAAATATTAATTCTTAAATCTGTACTTTATACATCTTCATCTACATATTGAAAATTTTTCACTTGGAAATTTATCCATAGAAGTTTTATTACACCACAAAAAGCCACTAGAATAAACAAGGACGACACTTGTAGATTTATTTATTTACATTTGTTGACCAGGAGTGTCTGACTGGATGTAGGTCCATTTTCAGAAGAGGCCCGGGGAGAAAAGCTCCACAGTTAAAATAAACAGACAGTAGTTACATTGGATTACATAGCGATTAACAATTTAACATAGCAATTACTTACAACATATTTACAGATGAAGAACAGAGCACATCAGTAGACAACTAGAATCTTTATCTGTGAAGTACATAACAGACATTAACAAATGTTACAATAAGAAGTTCCTGCTGTATAATAAGTACTAGCCTTATGAGCATCTGAGCTTGCTATAATCAAGGTAGTTAGTGGAGTAGAAAGAAATGTAGTGGTTGGATGGGGTGGGTGATATTAGAGTGGGAGTTGCAAGGGCACAGCCAGCAACGTTTTTAGGTACATTTTTAGTAAAGTTTTGAAGTGGGTGCATGATGGTACGGAGGTACTTGTGGGTGGAAGGGAGTTCCATAATTTGGCTATGGTGCAAGAGAATAGTGCTTCACCAGCAGAGTTATTGGCTTTAATGATCTGCAAGTGATTTTTGTTGCTGGATCTTAGTGGTCTGGTGGTGAGATAGGGTTGGAGTAGATTCTGGAGGGATGGGACATTTAGTGGATGGTTTACTAGTTTGTGGGCGGGTGAGAGTTAATACCACTGAAGGAGGTGAGGGAGTTCAAGCCAGTCCAGTTCAGCAAGTGAGAGACAGTGGTGACTACGGTAGGATGCCCCTGTGGCGAATTTGGCGATTTTGTTGTAGCAGGTCTCTAGCTTGTTTAGATCATATTGCCTTAGGTTGGTATATATCTTGGAGAGGCATAAAGTAGGATGGAGATAAGGTGGGAATTTGCTATTGAAATCTTTGCTGCTTTGGTGAGAAGTTGCTTATTTCTGTATAACGCTCCTAGTTTTTTGTGGACTTTTTCTATGGTTATGGATGTGTGAATATCATATTTTAGTTTATTGTCTATTACCACTCTTAGCAATTTGGTGTGTTCAGTTGGGTATATAGTGGTGTTGGTCTTTTGCTGTGATGTTAAAGTGAGAGTTGTTTTGAGTATATTTGGTGGGTTGGAAGGCGAGTAGTTTAGTTTTGTTTGGGTTGAGTATTAATTGGGCAACGGATAACCAAGTTTCAACAGAGGAAAAGGCTTCCTGTGTGACTTTTTGCAGTTTGGGTAGGGACTGGGCTGAGCAGATGATGGTTGCGTCATCTGGGTACTGTATGAGTGTGCCATGTTTGGAGGCACAGGCTAGATTATTGGTGTAAACAGAGAAGAGTAGGGGTCTAAGGATGGATCCTTGGGGAAGCCCTATGGAGACAGGTAGTTGGGGTGATATGTCATTCTGCTATACAACGGATTGTTGGCGGTCAGACAGGTAACTCTGAAACCAGTTGGTGACTGACAGAGAAGGATAGGTTATTGAGGACAGAGAAGTTGTTTGTGTGGGACTATGTCAAATGCTTTAGATAGGTCTAGGAAAGTAGCAGAGGAGAGAGAGACATTGTTTTTATGCTGAAGGATGGTGTTAGTAAGGGAGAGTAAGGCAGTGGTGGTGCTATGGTTTGGTTGGAAACCATGCTGAGTACTGGAAAGGAGGTTGTTAGTGAGGAGGTAATCTGAGACCTGAGAGTGAATGCATCTCTCTACTATTTTGGAGAGTGGAGAGAGAATAGCTATGGAGTGATAACTGGTTAGTTCTGTGGCGGGTCCGCCTTTGTGGAGAGGAATTATATGCGATACTTTCCACAGTGTGGGAACGTAACTTTCTGACAGAGATCGGTTAATCAAGATGGATACTGGGTAGGCCAGAGCATCAGCTGCGATTTGTAGGTATTCACTTGGGCTAATTTGGTGGGTTTAAGTTTAGTTAAGAGCTTTTTTATGTTGGAGGTAGGTACAATAGAAAAAGAGAAGGCAGTGGGGAGATTACTAGCTGAGGGTGTGGGTTGGAGGGGAGGGGGTTGTGTTGTTTGGCTAGTGATAGTATGGTTTGGGTGAAGTGTGTGCTGAATGAGGTAGCAATATTTTCTGAGGAGTGAGGGATGTTAGGAGGAGGGGTACTGACTTTTCCTGGGTGGAGGATGGGGTTTACGGAGGACCAGAATTGTTCGGGGCTGTGTTGTGACGAGTCTAGGGCAGACTGGTAGTACTGGAATTTGTCCTGTTTTATTAGCTTTTTGACTCTCTTGTGTAGTTCTACGAATTTCTGTCTATTTGAGGGAGTTTTAGTTTTGCGCCAGTGCTACCAGGCTTTATCCCTGTTTTTCATTTCTGACTTAGTGGTTTTCTGTAGCCATGGGGAGGGTTGTGCTTTGGTTCTGGAAAGTCTTATGGGGGCATGGTAATTAAGGATGCTCAGGAAGATGGTATTAAAAAATTCAACTGCGTCATCAAGACTGAGGTACTTTAGAGGATGCCAGTTACATTCCTTGAGGGATGAGATGAATGTGAGGTTGTTAAAGTTTAGTTTTTTACATATTTGACGGTAGATGACAGGTTTAGCTTGGTACAGGTATTTTTTGAGTAGGAATGTTGGTAGATGTTGGAGATGTGATGAGTTATTAGATGCTGATTGGGCACATATGTTTCTAGAGGTTTCCTATCATTCCATCGAAAGTTCATTCCATTGAAAGTTCATTACATCGAAAAGCATTTGCCCCCTTCCCCAATGTTGTGCGACCCTGGAGTTGATATATATAGTTAGGGGGGGTGTGGGGGGCACAGCCCCTGTGTGAGGGTGAAGGGGGAGGCCCCCCTCTTTCGATGTAATGAACTTTCAATGGAATGAACTTTCAATGGAATGAACTTTCAATGGAATGATAGGAAACTGTTTCTAGAATGTAGAACAGTAACACCATTTTGGATTGAGTTTAAAAACTTTATTAAAACTTCGTGGTCAGACAGATGCAAAATTTCTAATTCTTTGTTGCTTTTTAATGCACCAATACCAAGGTATGTTCCTTTAAATAAAATGAAACTTCTTTGGACCCGTCTTGCTATAGCAAGAAAAATTATTACCAGAAATTGGAAATGTAGAAATATCCTCTCTTTTAATTAATTTACCTCTCTTACTAAAGATTATTTGTAGCAGGGAATTACAAACAGCTTTGTTACGTACCTCAATTGTGACTCAAACAAATTGCATGGATAAAGCTCAAAAGATTATTAGACAAAAACGTAATCTTTATTGAAGACTTAGCAACTTTTTCAGACTCTGTATGTAGTTTGTGTTAATACACGGTTTCATTACTTTTGAAATTTCTGTAATTGTTTTTACTATCTGAAAACCAATAAGAACAATTTTAAATTACAAACCAAAAAAAAAAAAAAAAAAAGAAGGAAAGTATAAAAGTGACATGCACTGCCTCCCAAAGGCACAGTGCTTGGTCTTCACTTCTCTGAGCAGGGAATCAACACTTCTAGCTAACACATCAAAATAAAAAACGTAATAAGTGACCTAGGAACTTGGAGTAATACCCTCTTTTTGACAATTCCCTGACACTGGATGACAGGAAATAATTTTATTTAGTACAGCTAAATGCCAAAGAAAAATCTTCAATGAATAAACAAGTAATCACTTCCTTTTTTAGGCAGTGTTCCAAAGACCAAATTACCACCATAACAGCTACAAACAAATGCAACCTGAGGGTCCTGCTGCTCAACGCTAGAAGTCAATCTCAAAATGCACTCGCTCAAAGCACTCCTCAAAATGGAGAACACTGACATTTGTGCTGTAACAGAGACCTGGTTTAAAGCAGCAGAAAGCACCCCTGCACTACCAGGCTATAACTCATTCCACACCTTTTGGCCCCAGAACTTGGACCGAAGCTCCAAAGGCGGTGGTGTTACCATATTCATAAAGGATGAGCACACCGCCAGACTGGTAGCCCAATATAATGCATCAGAGATGCTTTAGGCGCAGCTAACATTGGATAAGACAGAGATTCAAGTCGTAGCCTGCTATAGGGCCCCCAACCATGTCCCAAGACTCGCACTCCACATTCCTAAGCACCCTGGAGAATATTAGGGTCCAACCTAACACTTTCATACTGGGTGACTTCAACTACCCCTCCATTAACTGGGAAAACTACTCCTCTACCAATACGCTTGCCCAACATTTCCTGGAATTCATTAATTCCAATGCCATGGACCAGCTCGTTCTTTCCCCCAATAGAGGTAGCAAAATCCTTGACCTGATCATTACTAACAAGGGAGACCATTGCTCTACACCATTAGTCAACTCCTCCCTGGTTAGATCTGACCACAGAAAAATCACCTTAGAAATACACCCCCCCCATCCCTGCAAAAGTAACCACCATGAAAAACTTTTCCAAAGCTTACTTTGAGCTCCTACAAACAGAGGTGGCTAACTTCACAGCATCCATGCAAATGGAGAATAGTTGCATGACCGCTGAATCATACACTAATGCACTGTACGAACACGTACACAAATGCATGGATCTCACCATACCCAATAGAACTAAGACGCTCTCCTCTAAAAAAAAAAAGAGGAAGCCAATCTGGTTGGTCCCCTGCCGTAAACAAACTCTACAAGAGGGGGAGGAAACTGATGTGGAATAAGGTGAAGTCCCAAGACTGGAAAAACTCCCTCATCAGCCTCAACAAAAAGTTGAGATCCTTCATCGAATTCTCTAAAGTTAGCTATGAAAACAGGATTGCAGCAGGTAGTAAAGACAACCACAAGGCCTTCTATAGTTATGTAAAGAATCTCCACGGCAGTACCCAGACTTGCTCTGAGCTACTACACAATGGTACCTCCTGTACCGAGCCAACAGGTATTGCCAATATACTGGCCGACAGATTCAGTGCCAACTTTACCCCTCTCCCCCCACCTACAAAGGACCAATCACAATACTTGTAGATTGCCAGGCACCCAGTATTACCACTGCACAGGTTAAAGCAGCACTGTCCAAGGCTAAGAATACAGCTTCTATGGGACCTGACTATATCCCTGGCTGTGTTCCACATGAACTAATGTGAAATGGCACCTCACCTGTGTGCCCTGTTCAACCACAGCCTCACCTCAGGCTTTGTCCCTACAGAATGGAGCACTGTAACAGTCATCCCTCTCCACAAAAGAGGAGTGATTACAGACCCTGGGAACTACTGTCCCATTAGCCTGAAGAGTCCGATATGCAAAGCTATGGAATGCATCATGGACCTAATAAACAAGGATATAGGAAATCTCCAAACTCTGGATCCCACACAGTTTGGTTTTGTGAAGGGTAGATCATGCCTGCTCAACCTGGTTGACTTCTTTGAATCAGTCACCAGAGCTGTGGGTGATGGCAAGGTGGTTCATACAGCCTACCTTGATCTGGCCAAGGTCTTTGATACCATTCCCCACTCAGGAATCATATAAAAACTCACTAAGCTAGGCATCAACCCGTATATCACTAGGTGGGTTGCAAACTAGCTCACAGAGTGAAAGTAGCAGACTCCAAGTCAGACTGCTGACCAGTCACGAGTGGAATCCCACAGGGTTCAGTCCTGGGTCTTCTCCTGTTTGGTATCTACTTCTTTGAAGTCCAAGCAAACATGAAGGGACTCTGGCTGACAAAGTTTGCAGAAGATTGCTCTGGCTGACAAAGTTTGCAGACGATTGCAAGTTGGGAGCTATTAACTCCCCAAGTAATGTTGGCATCCTACAGAAAGGTCTCACTGAGATCAACGACTGGTATCAGAACCATGGCCTTAAGCTCAATGCCAATAAATGTGTGGTCATCCCCTTTGGGAAAAACCCGGTTCCCATAAATAACCACATTGATGGTAGTCCACTGAACATAGAATGCATTATAAGAGATCTTAATAAACAAAATAACCAAGGTAGGCAGCTCCAGGCAAAAGACAATCCAAACTTTATTTGGTTAGCGCTTTCGGAAGGTTCAGTGAACTTCCCTCTTCAGACAACTAAACACAATTACAGAATCCCTTAAATAGCAAAACATGTTCAATTACTAAATCAATAATTCAATTACCAAACAATTATGCCTTAAAATCATATCAGTTAAAAACTTTAAATGCAAATCTTATAAACTCAAAAGAAAGCGGAGAAAAACGGGAAGAAATCCATCTAATTTAAGACAATAATATAGCCTAGGATACAGGACAATTCAAAACACTTGCAACCTATACAAAAATAGCTTGCAAAAAAATACATTCATAAAGGCACATAAAAAGCCATATAATAAACAGATTTTTACAAATTAAAACATTAAAAACGCACCTCTCTCTAAGGTGAAATTTAGCTACCTCCTCAGTGCTAATTTCTTAAGGCAGCATTTGATAGACACTATCTTGTTGAGGCCAGGCAACACATAAGATGCGATCAAAACTTGCCATCTAAGTTCTTCTATTTCCAAATTAACCTGCCAAAGCCCCCCTCTATCATCTTTCAATATTTGTTTAAGAACTGAAAACCTAAAGGAATGACCAGGGTGGTCGCTAACGTGTCTAGCTAAAGCATTAGTGAGGTCACCTCTTGATATTGCATAATGGTGCTCATAAATGCATTGCTTCAACTTGCGCTCGGTTTTACCAATGTAAAACGCATTGCAATCTTGACATAAAGCACAATAGACTACCCCACTCGAGTCACACGAAAAATGACTCTGAATTCTAAATTCAACCCCTCTAATGTTAATCTGATAGGCTAAATTCAAGAATTTTCATTGGTGGCACCTACCACATTTGACCATTCCTTTAAACTTAGGACTTTTAGCTTTAGTAGGGTAACTAAGTAAGGTTTTCAAGTTTAAGCCCCGTCTAAAGGTAATAAAAGGTTGATTACCCAGGGCCTTAAACAACAGTGGATCCTCCATGATCAACGCCCAATTTTTAACCAAAGTTGCCCTAATGAAAGAATGGTCAAGATTGTAGGTACAAAAGAATCTAACAACATTGTTACCCCTTAAATCATCCAATGATGTATCCAACATTTCTAAACCAGGATCTCCACATCCCAATGCTAGCAATAATGGTTTGTAAAAGCCACTTTGGCGTTTATTAGTAACTTCCGTCACCAGGGAACACACAAGTGAAGGGGGATACCCCCTCTTGATGAACATTCCTTCTAACAGAACACATTCGTCCAAATATTCAGCTTCCTCGGAAACCATTCTAGCAGCCCTCACGAGCTGGCCTTGCACAACCCCCCTCTTTTGATGATAAGGGTGGCAACTTGAGAAGTGGAGAAAGGCATTAGAGTAGGTGGGTTTCCTAAAGATACGACTTTTAAACTTCCTATTCACATAATCCTTCTGAATAAAAATGTCCAGAAAACTGATAGAGTCTGACCCTATGGTGTGAGTAAACTTCAAAAAATATGTTAAACCAGAAATCGAAGTAATAAACTCTCCTATAACCTCTTTTGGTCCTTTCCAAAGGAAAAGCATGTCGTCCTGGTACCTAGTGTACCAGGCAACATTTTGTTTAAGAAGTAGGTTATGAAATAATTTTGTTGTTTCCCATTGGGCCATAATACAATTGACGAAACTACCGCCACAGGGGGAGCCCACTGCTACCCCCGTTTTCTGGGCAAAAAGATTCCCTTCAAAAGTCATAAAGTTGTTAGTCAAAACCAATTCGACTAAAGTTACAACAACATAAATGGTGTTATTGTCTCTATTTCTTTCGAAGAGGAAATCCCTCACCCACTCTAGTCCTAAATTGTGGGGGATCACTGCATAGAGATCCCTCACATCAACAGTCAGAAACGTATAATCGTCTCTGAAAGGAAATGTACTAAAAGCCTTTAAAAAACTCCACGAATCTTTACAGATTTGCGCTTCTTTTTCGATAAGAGGCTTCAAAATACTGTCGATGTATTTAGCACACCCATATGTGATGGACCCACGCCCATCAACAATGGGCCTAAATGGGAGGTCGGAAAGGCGTTTATGAATCTTAGGTATTCCGAAGAAAGAAGCTAGTCTAGGTGATGGCATAGAAATATAGGAAAATAAATCTAAATCAATCGCTCCTTCAATAAACAGGTCATCTAAGACCTGTTTAATTCTAGCATATGCAATGTTTAATTCATTATGACTAATCCTTTGGTAAGCTGAATTTTCTAGATGTGTTAACATCAATGAAACATATACATCATGATCCATACAGACCAAACCACCCCCTTTATCAGGCTTCATCATTCTTATTTTACAATCCCTTAAAAGCCTGATAAAGTCACGTTCATTATCACTTATGTTGAACCCTCCTTTTTTAGTTCTACGCCCTTCTTTACAAAAGGTACGAAGGTCAAGTTCACAAATTTTTTCATAAGTTTGAAGAACTGGGTGCAAGGGTGGAGTATAAGTACTTGACACCCGCAAAAGTTCCGGAACTGATGACCTTGGACCTAAAAGGATATTGAGATTCAGTTTTCTAATGAACATTTTGAGGTCCAAAATTGTGTTAACAAGATTCAAACCAGAATCAGGGACAAAAGTAAGCCCCAAGGAGAAGAACTCAATCTCATTTGGAAAGACAAAGTCAGTGTAATTATACAAAAAGAAGTCACCAGTTTCACTTACTTGGACTGTTGGATTCAAATGGCTCTGTTGAACTACCTCCTCCTCTGGTTCTTCTGTTTGCGAGAACGCCCCTGCTGGTTCATTGTTCTCGCTTGGTTTACTCGGTGAGTTTCTTGAGACCGAAAACCCTGTTGGGCCATATTGGAATCACAATTGGCCCCTTGGTGGTTGGAGGTAGCACTAGAGCCATTATTACTAGCACCCATAACATTTTCAAAGTTGTTATTGTTGAAATGACTCCTTATTCTTTCACTTCGTCTTAACACTTGGTCTTGACCCTGAGAATTACCTTCCATTCCCTCAACATCCCCCCCATCATCAAAGTCACCTTCACCATTTGTATTCTGAAATACTCTATTTTGATTACCAAGGTTAACAAATGGGGGAGGGGGGTAAGCAGTCTTAGAATTAAATTGATGAATGTCCCTTGCAATTTTCTTTTTCTTTCCAGCCGCTAATTTACAAATGGTGGCGTCAATACTGTTAAAGATTCTTAGATATTCAAATTTATATCGTGAAAAATCACGGTTGGTAAGAATTTCTTGTTCCATACCTTCCAACTCTCTTGTGTAGTTCGCAACTTGGGTTTCATATTGCTTAAGCAAATATTGAAAGATGATAGAGGGGGGCTTTGGCAGGTTAATTTGGAAATAAAAGAACTTAGATGGCAAGTTTTGGCCGCATCTTATCTGTTGCCTGGCCTCAACGAGTGTCTATCAAATGCTGCCTTAAGAAATTAGCACTGAGGAGGTAGCTAAATTTCACCTTAGAGAGAGGTGCGTTTTTAATGTTTTAATTTGTAAAAATCTGTTTATTATATAGCTTTTTATGTGCCTTTATGAATGTATTTTCTTGCAAGCTATTTTTGTATAGGTTGCAAGTGTTTTGAATTGTCCTGTATCCTAGGCTATATTATTGTCTTAAATTAGATGGATTTCTTCCCGTTTTTCTCCGCTTTCTTTTGAGTTTATAAGATTTGCATTTAAAGTTTTTAACTGATATGATTTTAAGGCATAATTGTTTGGTAATTGAATTACTGATTTATTAATTGAACATGTTTTGCTATTTAAGGGATTCTGTAATTGTGTTTAGTTGTCTGAAGAGGGAAGTTCACTGAACCTTCCGAAAGCGCTAACCAAATAAAGTTTGGATTGTCTTTTGCCTGGAGCTGCCTACCTTGGTTATTTTGTTTATTTAGTTTGTCCGTTTTGCGCCTTTGCGTGTGTGGAGTCATTATAAGAGATCTGGGAACACCGGTTGACAGCAACTTCCTTTCTGACCACCACATTGCCACTGTGGTCAGAAAATCCTTCTGTGTGGCACATCTCATTACTAAGGGTTTTGCATTCAGGAAGAAAGAGGTTATTGTCTCCTACTCTTCCCTCAGGCCAATCGAGTAATGCCCCATTTGGCATGTGCCTCACTAGACACCTTCAACAACTGGAGAGGCCACAAAAGTACCTCACAAAGAGGATCCTAGGCCTTAAACACTTGTCCTATATGGACAGACTTAAAAAAAAAACACCATCTATTCTGTGTCTCATATCGCCTACTTAGAGTCAATCTCTGCTTTACTTACAAAGTCATATCTGACCCAGCTCTGTCAGAAATGCTACATCTGAAGAAATCCCAATCCCTCTACACCACACGCTCCAGAGACCTCTACCTCATTACCACAATCAACAGAACATGCTGGAGGGACAAGTTCATAACCCAGAGACTGTCCATACTTTGGAATAGACTTCCCATACATGTCAAAAAGAGCACCTCACTAGCCCTCTTCAATAGGAATATTGATGAGTGGATGGGAAATAGAAAATACACCCCGGGGATCACTCCAGTGGCTCTACTCGACAAAGGCACTGGGAACTAAGGTCGGGTAACACGATGCCAAGATAATCCTATGGGCTAGGCTTGTAACGGCTCCAAGGCCATTAGCCCAGTACACACATATGAACGTTATACTTATCCACAATCAGATCTGTTATAGAGCACAAAGGCCCTCAGGCTTAATCACAGTGAACAAATCCAACAATTAGAAAGCAACCACAGGTTCCTAACCAAGATCATCACATGCCTAACATTCCAGAGCTATCAAGAGAGGCTGGAAGCTCTATCTCTTTATCCTGTGTCTTCCAGACTTCTGAGGGGAGATCTCTGTCTCACGTACTGCACCATTAGAGACTCTTGTTCTGGACTTCCTGTAACTCTGCAAGTTCAATAGCTCCTCCAATACTAGAACCAGGAACACATCTCTTCCCTAACAGACAAAGGAAATACGGCGGACGTACATAGGTCTATTACCTAGTGCCTCCCAGACTTCTGGGATATACATCCCCTGCATATTAATCAATGCAACTCACTATATTCTTCTGAACTAAGTATATGGGTATTCACAAATTTACTCCTTGAATGACTGACATTGCCATCCGTGATAAAGGACGTGCAGCCTGTGGAAGAATACTGGCAAAACATAAACTGTCATAAGACTCGATGGCCTTAGAATATCTATACATTTAATTTGACAGGAGTACACTGAAAAGCCCTTTTAAAATGCAGACACAGCTGTGCAGTGTATCCTCCTCTCATGTTTCTAACAGATCTTTGAGAGAGAGACTATGCACACTTTCTGGTTTGTTTCAAAGGACTTCCCACTGTAATTCTGACAACAGTAACTGATTCTTGGAATGGCACAAGTTTAACAATGAATCTGGACAAAGTAAGTTGTGTAAGAACTTGCCACAACAGCAGATATCCTACTGATTATTGTTGCAGTACTCATGACATACAGGTTTTCAGTGCTCAACATTCAGCCAGGGTATCTAAGCTTTACCTTCCGGGAGTCATACATCTGACACTTGACCTCAGCTCGCATGCATTGAGGTATCAAGACAGAAATACAAGGTTGGATCCTCAGACTACATTGAAGCCAGTGGGTTGAAGACTACTGACAGAAGGAGAAGACTACTGACAGAAGGAGACTGGTCAGCTAGGAGAGATGCAGCTTGAATATGTAAGTAAACTCCACCATTCCCATGTAACAGAGCAGAGGTTAAGTCAAAGGGGGAGAACAGGAAAGCTGAAGTGAGGGAGAGTAGATGGATGGATGGTGGGATGTAATACTGCACTAGCCATGGTAAGTTCTTACACAACTGTACTGTGTCCTGACTGAAATCATTGCTGCAGTATTCCTGACATATGCTGAAGAGGGAAGGAACTGTGGTTGGCTACTGAGAAGAAGAATTGTCCAGCAGTCTGTAAGATCATCAACCTAGCAAAGGCTGCCCTGGACCCAGGGAAAGAATCAATTTTGTAGTGTTTGGTAAATGTGTGCACAGATGATCAAGTGGCAGCCTCCAAGATAGACTTGGAGTCTACTACTTTGTGAAAAGCCCCTTAGGAAGCCACTGTCCTAGTGGAATACGCAGAAGGAGACAGCCTTAGAAATCCAAGCTGCAATACTTTATTTGGAGACGTCTAGCCCAGCTAAGGGCTCAAATAATACAACTAGCAGGTCAGTCTTTCTGAAGGATTTAGTTTTGTCCAGTTAAAATCTGAGATATCTGTGAATGCCCAGAGAATGCAAGATCCTTTCCCCCTGTTCTGTGGATTGGGAAAGAAAGAGGGTAGATGAATAGCCTGATTGAGGGACAGCTTGTTCACTACCTCAGGCAGGAAGGATGTGATTAGCCATAAGTCTCATCCAGCCCTTGTGAAAGAAAAGGGGAAATAGCCATGAAACCTTGCAACTCAAACTTTCCTAGCAGAGGTGAGAACAAAGACACTAGTTTTCCAAGTACATAATTTTAGAGAAGCAGAAGATGCTGGTTCAAAAGATAAGCTTTTCTGGAACAAAATTAAGTTCCCAAGGGGAGAGCTGGGTTTCCTTAGTGGGTTAAGATGTAGATCTTCACTGAAGAAATGCTTGGATTATGCCCTAGGTACAATTAGAAGGCTAAGAGGGAGGCAGGCACTGATAACGGACAGGTGAGCTTTTATAGAAGAGTAGGCCAAACATGACTAAAATAGTTCGCAGACATACTGCAGTACAGCAAAAACTTATAAGAGTGGGGCTTAACTATGTTTGCAGCAAAAATTGGAAAACCTTTTCCATTTAGCTGTGTAACATTTTTTAGTAGTGGGTCTCCTGGCTTCTTGTAGAATTTGAACAACCTTTTCAGAGAAGTGGTGTCCTTTCATCTGTAGGGTAAACTTAACATACTGAAGATTCAGGTGGAGCAGCAACCCTTTTTCCTGAGTTATCAGGTCCAGTTGAAAAGGTACTTTTCTGAAATTTCTCTTGGTAAAGTGAAAAAAAACGGGAGAAACCAATGCTGCCTCAACCAAAAGGATGCCAGTAAAATGAGTTTGGGTGCTTCCTATTTTGCCTTCAAAAGAATTTTTGGAAGAAGAGAGAGGAGGAAAAGGACAAAAGAACTTCCCTGTCCACTGAAAGGAAAAGGCAACTGTCCTCCAAGGCTGTGGGACAAGGGTCCCTGGTGCAGAACTGGAGGAGCTGATGGTTGGTTGGTGATGCAAAAATGTCAGAGGACTGCTCCACTAAGGGTGATTGGAAAATCTATAAGTGTTCATTTGTGGGGGTCCCCCCAGCTGGGTGACCAAGTTCCGTGTCTTCTATGCTAACCTGTACAGCTGGGAAAACATGGTGCCACCCTGCTTATGTACCACATGACTATGGTGTTGTCTGTGTACACTACGAATGGCCCAGGTTTTCAAAGGTGTCTGAAGAGCTTGTAGAACAACCCTAATTTCCTTCAGGAACACAGGTTGCCATTTGCGCTGAACTCTGTGTGATCCTTGCCCATACTCCCCACACACGCACATGTTCTTCAAGGTGTCTGTGTGAACTTATTGAAGATGAAGTGGTGACGTGAATGGCAGTCCTGGGTTGAGGATGACTTGTGCTTTCTACCAAAGCGGCATTTTTGTTGTTGTTAAATACCTTTACTGAATTACCACTTGTTACAAACTTGAGTTTAAATAAAACTAATCAAACCATATGAACACATTTACAATTATATTGCATACAATATATGTTATCTATGACCAAACCAACATTACATAAATTGTTCAATGTTTGCCTTCTCTTAAAACTTCATTCCTCCTCCAAAACATTTTTCTGCATGTTTATTCCAATAATTTCCACTTTTTTCTATGTAATTTACTTTTTCTAAAGATCTAATTTCCTGCTGTTTTATCTCTGTTACAACATTCACTACAAGTATACTTGGTCTAGACTTTGATTTCCATTTCCTAGCAAGTGCTTTTTTGGCGGGCACCAGAATTAAACTTAACAAGGCCTTACTATGTCTAAGCAATTCAGATCCTGTATCCCAGCTCAAAAAATAAAATAATTTCCTCAGTTACTCACCTAGTATTCCTGACAGACTACTATCTCTCTCTACTACTGTAGGGAATTTTTAAAATCTTCCAACTCATTAAACTCCAAGAAAGTATAGTTGTGTAAAGTCTTACTATAACAGAAGATGCACTTCTCTTCATTGCTAACTACTCTTTATAAACGGGACCCCCTGACAAGTGTAGCCCCCATGTCCGGCCAGTATACCAAAGCCTTACATTCATAGGCTTCATATGGCACACATGCTCCCCCATTCACGACATGGGACATAAAAGTGATGTACTGATGTACACACCTCAGAACTGAAAAGCCCCAGGAAAAACCACCAGTCCAAGGAACTAGGCGGAACATGTACATCCAAAAGGAGAAAATAATTCCAGGCCAAGAAGACAGAAGGAACAAAGCAAAGCAGAAGGGAGAGGAAGGAAGAAATGAATACTACAACAGTGAAAAGGAAGACCGCTACTGTTATGGTAAGATTTTACACAACTGTACTATGTCCCTCCATATCACTGTTGCAGTATTGTTTCAAACAGGAGAATACAAAAGATCAAGAGGAAATGGGGGAGAAGAAAGGCTGAGGAGTCCTCTACAAACATACATGATAGCTCTGGCAAAGCCAACTCTTGCTCTGGAAACATACAGTCTGTAATGCTTAGTGAAGGGTATGGACAGAAGCAGTGGTGGCTAGTGACTTCAAATCAAAGCGGGGCTGCAGGAGACAGCTGAATGGGTGGTACCAACTAGAAAGGGGCGGAGCTATGCTCAGAACGACAAAAACTGGGACTTTAATTTATTTGGTGCCAAACCGTCACAAGTCCAATCAAGACAAAATGAAATGTAGAAGAAAAAAATATTTCAATGCATTGACTACATGACAGCTTTCTTAATATCTAGATGGAAACAAAAAGGTTGTGAGGCATGAAAATCTAAATAATTTTTTAAAAACATTACTGGAATACCAGTCAAAATCAAGTATAAAAAAACAAGCAGCACTCAACTCAAACAACTTCTCCTTGCACCACAGTTCTAATCATAACTTATATTCATCTTTAAAACAATACCAAGTAACATGCTGAAAGTAGCAATCTCTGTGATACTCCCACTTGTAAAAATGTTTCTTATCCAAAAAAGACCTGCTGCCTGACAATTATTTACTTGTTTCATGAGGAAAACATGATCAAAGTAAAAAATGAACAGCAAACAAGAAACTAGCTCAAGATAAATTGGTTAAAGGATTGCTGCACAGGTTATGGACCACACATAAGATTGGCATTCTGTTTAGTTTACGGGTAAAGCCTGCAAAGATGACTGCGAGTTTCCAACAAATGTAATGACCTTCTGAAAATACTGTACTCCTGTCCTTTATTACAAATACTAAGAACGAACTTCGGTCACCACCACGGAATGATAACTGTTAAAATAGTCTCTTTAATAATCTCCAGTAAAAATACATATAAAATAAATTCCGATAAGTGCTTTCGGCAGTTGATGCCTTCTTCAGATCGTTGAATTCATAAAAATCAAAATCAAAATTTAAAGGCTTATCAGCCAATCAGAATGCATTTCAATGGGACCATAAGCCAATCAACATACTTCAATTCCATTCAGTATAATAGATCAAAGTAATACTGGAAATTCTCCCACATAGGTCAGGTATAATATTGTCAACCAATCACAATCTACCCCTGCAATTCAGTGACAAATGAATGCATAATAGAATGAACCAATAGAGGCGGCAGAAAAAACTCTTCCACCAGTCCCTTTACAATCAAGAGAACTCTTTCGTGTCTATCCTAACCTTAGCTTAAGACAAAAAAAAAGCAAACAATCAGGTCCAAACCAAATAAATACGTAGACTTGGTGTAAGAGTATATAAAACACCAAACATAATAAAACATCAAATATACAATATAAAGGAACGTGTTATAATGAAATTCTAATACGCCTATATCTGGCGTGAATCATAAAAATCTTGTTTTTGTTGGGGAAAATAACATCTTTGCAGTATAGGCACGACATAGATGGATATAAAATTATTCATGTGCATATGCAATGATTATCTTCCTTTTACAACCCAAGATCCAAATTTATTAGAAAAAAATCATACGACAAGTCAAATCGCAGATAACGGAAAAGATTAAATCAACCTCATTTCTCAACAAAAAGGCACATTTAAATGTCTACGTTGTAAAGCCTGTTCTTTTATTAGTAATTCTAATGTTTTCCAGCATCCATCACTGGACATTCTTACACTTTCCACGTCTATGCAAATTGTCACACTCAACATTTTATTTATCTAGCCACCTGTTCTCATTGTCCAGCTTTTTATGTTGGAAAAACAGACCAACACCTGAAAGATCGTACTTTGATACACACAAGGGATATTCGCAATTCTGATCCAAATAATGTCTTGGCAACTCACTGCCTAATGAATCCATCACACAGTTTTAAATTTCAACTTATTGAGGTTATGAATTTAACTGCAAGAGGCGGTGATATGAATATAACTAAAGTCAGAGAAATTGCTTGGATTGTTAACTTACAAGCGAATCGCCCACCTGGTCTAAATCTGGTGGTTCCATTTAAACCTATATTAAAGACCAGACGCAATACAGTTGGACACTATTAATTTTGCAAACATCTGTGTTTTTGTTTTGAGTTCGAGGTTATGTTCGATTCAATGTTAAAACACTTCAACTTGTGCAATGTACATCATCTACGATGTTTCTACTGGTTGTCTGTTAGATGGCTCCAAATGGCTTAGACATGAAGAGCTGATCCTGGATAGGTTAAATAGCCCAGATAATCTGATTGGTAACTTGTCCGCAAGTTGAACAAGATTAAGTCTTTCCATTGTTTGCTCATTGGCCCTAGTATTTGGGAATTACTTTCGATTGGTCCTGTCATGTATATACATTATAGGAACTTAATATACAGCTTATTTATCCCTTGCGACTAAATGCCGTAATAGAGTTTTGTTACCTAAAAACTATTCCTTAAGTCTTTATCCCTGAGATCTAAAAGGAAGCAATGTACCATATGTGCTGAAGAGCAATTTTTGACAGACGTTTATGCTGCGTTTGCATTGACAAGGCCTTACTGCCTTGTATCTCAATAGTTTCGTCATAACCAAAAATTAAAAACAAAACGTATATTGGATTAAATAGTGAACACAAATTTAGAAAAGGAAAATATCAAGAAAGGGTGTTTTTCGCAATTTCCCGACTGGCTTTCGACTTTGTAGATATAAAAAGCTGACATTGGCTAGTAGTAACTTACTGAAAGACGTGACTGGCAACTCACCTCTTATACCTAACCAATAAAATTAATATTTTTTTATCTCTAGCCATTGGTAATTATATTGTGGTATCAGTCTTGATTGGCTAAGGCATATGAGGTTGATTTAATCTTTTCCGTTAGATGTGATTTGACTTGTTGTATGATTCTTTCTAATAAGTTTGGATCTTGGGTTGTAAAAGGAAGATAATCATCGTATATGCACATGAATAATTTTATATCCATCTATGCCGTGCATATACTGCAAAGATGTTATTTTCCCCAACAAAAACAAGATTTTTATGATTCACGCTAGATATAGGCATATTAGAATTTCATTATAACACATTCCTTTATGTTGTATATTTGATGTTTTATTATGTTTGGTGTTTTATATACTCTTACACCAAGTCTACGTATTTTTTGGGTATGATGGACCTGATTGTTTGCTTTTGTTGTCCTAAGCTAAGGTTTGGATAGACACAGAAGAGTTCTCTTTGATTGTAAAGGGACTGGTGGAGGAGTTTTTTATGCCGCTTCTATTGGTTCATTTTATTATGCATTCATTTGTCACCGAAATACAGGGATAGACTGTGACTGGTTGACAATAGTATACCTGACCTATGTGGGAGAATTTCCAGTATTACTTTGATCTATTATAATGAAGGGACTTGAAGTATGTTGACTGGCTTATGGTCCCATTGAAATGCATTATGATTGGATGATAGGCCTTTAAATTTTGATTTTTATTTTTATGAATTCAACGATCTGAAGAAGGCATCAACTGCCGAAAGCGCTTATCGGAATTTATATCATCTGTATTTTTACTGGGGATTATTAAAGAGAAGATTTTAACAGTTATCACTCCGTGGTGGTGACCAAAGTTCTTTCTTAGTATTTGCATTGTTTCATGCGGCACCTTTGGCAGCTCGGCATTGTTGATTTTTATTTATTACAAATACTGTCATATGCATTACAATACCCAAGGCTTATACGTTACGTAATTACGCAAATATTCTCTGTATGGCAAGAACAAAAAGGCTTTCAATGTTGGTAATTCTTTAACAGTATGCTTACTTGCATCTTACAATCTCAGATAAGCTTACCTGATGGTCATTAAAGCATTTCTACTTAAACACAGAGCAACAGGCACTGCAACAACATGCACTTTCTGAATAAGCAGCAGCATAAATCAATAGTATAAAAACATGACAGAAAAATAGAACATCCTGCAAAATCAAGAAGTACTTGTATCTACCTTGGATGGGGGGATACTCTGCACACTTACACTGCACAACTGCCCCTAGCCTTGCTTGAACACATCCAGTCTCACTACATGGGGGAGTGGGGGTGCAACAAGTATGTCACAATTTGAAATGTCTCTGGCTGACGTTGATGGCCTGTAGACATTTGTCATCTCTCTCAACCTTAGAGCAAGAAATCTGGACAAAGCCTTAAATAGAAGTGGGACAAAGGCCCAAAAATAAGGACAATTTATTTTTAAATATTGCTCTTATAAACTTAGAAAGATAACAGAATAGTAGGTCTTGCATTAGTACAAATTTTCTGAAGGGTACGAAATCTGAAACTCAAATGTCTGTCATTTTCTAACTCCAGTCTTTAATGATTTGTCACTAATTTGCCAGAGAACCACAATTTTATGAAAAACAAACCAAAAATGTGATGCAAAAATATAAACTAGCCACACAATACAGCTGGGAACCTGCCAAAGATGGGACACTTTTTTAATATTAGTACTGTTAACTTGAGCAGCTGACAAAGTAAGAGAATCTACATGTTGTTTTTCCTTTCGGCTTTTCCCGGTTATGGGTCGCCACAGTGGAACTCTGGTATGCTAATGATTGGCAGTCGAGTTTTATGGTGCCAAGGTGCCAGCCCGACGTCCAACCTTCAACAAAGGCACGCCCATTCACGCATGTCTTTCGAACGCCAGTCGACCGCAGGGAGGACATGCATGCGTTACTGAAATTAAAGCAATCTATAACTCTGATCATTACAATTATTTATTAATTGTAAACTCTTGATATTTTCTTCCCAAAGTGCCATTTTGCGGAGGGATTATTAGGGGGGAGAGCAACATTTTGAGCCGAAACTGGGGACAGTTGAGAGGTTTGGATATAACCAGTTCTATAAAGCGATTTGTGTGTACCTTTCAACCTCAACGCAGGAAATCTGGACATGGACAAATATATTGGGGGAACACACAAACAGTACTAAAACTTACTCTTGTATAAACTTAGTTGACAGAATAACAGGTCTTGCTTTAGCATGCATTTTTCTGAAGGGTATGACGTCTGAAACTCAATGTCGGTCATTTAGTGACTTCATTCCTAAATGATTTGCCAGAAAACCACAAATTCTATGAGGAACAAACCAAAAATAAGAGGCAAAAATCTATTAATTCTGTGAAAATCTGGACAGTGTAGGGGTATATTTCAGCTGGGACTGTCAGTTTGCCGTCCTTCCCCCCTCACAAAAACATGGTCGAATGAGGCCTCCCCCCTGCAGCCATTCCAATATCTCATTACATGGCTATTTCACCCCATTTACCATAAACACTGTAATGTGCATACTGCTTTACTTCTACAATGATGTGGATTTCATTTAAAAGTTTTATTTTACATTTCACAGCACAAACTCAAATAGACATCTGCTAAACAAAACAATGCAGTCTCACAATGAAAGTAGACTTAGCATTAAATCGTCTCTGCCACTGAAACTCGCATTCACTGAAACAGCATTGAAACCCACATCCAAAGAAAATACAACCTGCCAGTGGCAGATAAGAGATTAATTTGGGCTGTTTTCAAATCATAGGCCCCTTGCACACTAAACATACATGTGTTCTTCGATACAACCCTTCCTGACTGCATTAAATTATATTCTTTGTATAATACAGTACAGTTGTTACAGGGCATTTTAAATTTATTTTGAACATTTTTCCAATGAAACAAAATGCATGCACCAATAATGACAAAAGTGCACAATTCAGAACATTTCCATCATAAAAGTCTACTCAAACTTCTTCAGTAAATATGCAGAAGTAAGTCATCTAAATAATTCGTAAAAAGAAGAAAACTCAGGAACTGCTACCAAATAACTCAAACAAGAAAGTACAGTTCCAAAGGAACGCTCGAGTGTAGCAATATATTGTAGCTAAATTAGCTACAAGTAAGCACTAATAAATAGCTTAAAATACGTTTATTTGAGCGCGCTTTTGTCTAAAATAACAAGACTTCATCAGAAACATTTGAATGACAAAACCAGTAGTGCTTTTATGCCTTACAATTAAATAAATTACCAATGAACGAAAATACCTCCCTCTCATTATTTAAAGGAACATTCTACTATTCACAGTTCACCCATTAAAAATGCCCTTTAAACATCAATACTTTACTATTTAAAATACTATCTAATATGTTTATTATTATTAAAAGGTAACAGAAACTTCACCAAGCCATTAATTAAAAAACTTTTTACAAAAAATACATTAATATAACATTATATGAAAAAACATATAAAAAACATAATATAAAAATGTTTTACAACTTGAATGAGTGGTATTTAAAAACAGGCATAATACTACATGTTTAGTTTATACCTGGGAAGTGGGTGGAGTTCAGTCTTATTTGCCACTTTAACTCTTCCCTTTCCAACCTGTTTTTCCAATCACCACCCCTATGGTCATTACCAAGATTCTCCAAAATACCAAAGTGGAAGGTTTTACAGGAGTTATCCCTGAAATGTTTATAAAGAGCATTGTTGTCGTCCTCACGTCTAATAGCGTAAAGGTGTTCATATATACATCTGCGCAGAGCCCGCTCAGTTTTTCCAATGCAAAACTGCTGGCAGTTCTGACAGACATAAAGGTAGACTAGCTGTTTAGAACCACATGAGCCTCTCTTTAAACATACTTTCCTCTTAGGTGTCCCAATCTCCACCCAATCAACATCTAAAATGTATGAACAGTAAGCACAAGAACCACATCTCCTAGTTCCTCTATATGTATCATTTGTCTTTATGGGATGTTCAAGTAAATATTTTAGGTCGTTACTAGTTTTGAACACAAAACAAAGTTTTTTTTTTTCCCACGTCATCCATTAAACCTTCTTTCTCCTTGAACATCACCCAATTTCTCCTATTTGTTGGATATCCTACACCTGGGAACCATAAGTCAGTACCATAGAGTGTATGTAATTTTGTTTATTACTGTCCCCAATTTGTTTAACTTCGTTTTTTTTTTTTGAACTCTCAACAGATTTCCCCAATAGGGGTACATATTTCTTACCCCATTCATTTAAAACTCCTTCACTAACAGAGTGTAGCAGAGAAGTTGGGTAGCCTCTTCCCATAAAAAGGTTAATTAAATAAGCTATCTCGTGAATGAGAGGGAGGATAGAGGAATGGTGAGGATGCAGAGAGTAGAGGTGGCGAAGGTGAATGAGTTCAATTACTTGGGATCAACAGTTCAGCGTATTGGTGAGTGTGGAAGAGAGGTTAAGAAGAGAGTACAGGCAGGATGGAGTGGGTGGAGAAGAGTGTCAGGAGTGATTTGTGATGGAGTACCAGTAAAAGTGAAATGGAAGGTCTACAAGAGGGTAGTGAGACCAGCTATGAAATATGGGTTGGAGACAGTGGCACTGACAAAAAGGCAGGAGTCAGAGCTTGACGTGGCAGAGTTGAAGTTGTTAAGATTTGCACTGGGTGTGACAAGGATGGACAGGATTAAGAATAAGTATATTAGAGGGTTAGCCCGGTTTGGAGACAAAGCCAGAGAGGCAAGATTACGTTGGTTTGGACACGTGTTGAGGAGAGATGCAGAGTATATTGGGAAAAAGATGCTAAGGATGAAGATGTCAGGTAAAAGGAAAAGAGGAAGGCCTAAGGTAAGGTTTATGGATGTGGTGAGAAAGGACATGCAGGTGGTTGGGTGTGACAGAGCAAGATGCAGAGGACAGGAAGAAATGGAAACAGCTGATCTGCTGTGGCGACTCCTAACGGGAGCAGCCGAAAGAAGAAGTGCTTACTTATAGCTAATTTAGCTACACTATACTGCTACACTCGAGCGTTCCTTTGGAACTGTACTTTCTTGTTTGAGTCATCTAAATAATTCCACACTAAAGAGATCTGTAACCAATGAAGAGGTTGCTTCTAGCAAACAACTTTATATTTCATTGTTTCATCTACAAATAAAGTGCTTGTCGCCCTTGAGGAATAAATTGCCTATGTTACATAAAAAAAAATAAGCTAATAATATTGCAATAGGGAATGGATGGGAAACTGATAACAGGTTCATAGTTACTATGTATCTCTATCAAAATGGACATTCTCAGGACTGCAGTATCAACCCCTTTTAAAAGTACAAACAGTGCAGCATCAGCAATGTATCTACATACTGTGGGAGTAGAACCCACAGCCTTCTGCATCAAGAGCAAGTACACTACCTGTTGTGCTATTAACAATGCACACAGACTCAACGTAAGCAGCACTAAACTTCTCTTCCCCTGAAGCTCTCAGCTCCTTGTAAAATCCACTAGACACCCAACTGCATCTCTCAACTTTGCAGCACAAGAAATCTGGAAAAAGACAATTTATTGGGGGAGACAGAAACCCAAAAACCAGGGACACATTTTAAACATTGCTTGTATAATCTTGAAAGTTGCCAGAATAAAATGCTGTGTTACCACCATGCATTTCACTGCCAAGTCTTGAACCCAGGACCCTGTGCACTACAGTCAGAGCAAACATACCACTATGCCAAATCAGCTGTTTCTTGAAAGATAGGAAAACAAACTTAAATGGCCATCATTTAGTGAATTCAGTTCTCACCAGAGCTCTCAACCTCTTAGCACAAAAAACCTGGACAAAACCAATAATGGGGGAATACAGCCCCAAAAATAGGGACAAATTTCAAATATTGATCTTATAAATTTAGAAAACTGCAAGAATAAAAGGTTTTATTACCACGTATGTTCTGAAGAATGTGAAGTCTTAAATTCAAATGCCTGTCATTATTTAGTGAATTCAAAAACCAGAAAATCACAGATTTTATGTGAAACAGAACAAAAATATGAGGCAAAAATCTGAAATATTTTCACAAGTGGTGGTGGGTAGGTAATTCAGGCTCTTGCTACCTGCACCCAAGGTACAGGATTTGAGCTTTATTCTCTAGCCACCAGGTATACTTCCTGAGTTTCTTTCTAACCACCAGGTATATGTAACTGGGGCATTACACACACACACACACACACACACACACACACACACACACACACACACACACACACACACACACACACACACACACACACACACACACACACACACACACACACACACACACACACACACACACACAACCTGCAACTGAAGTCGGTTTCAAAATTGCAGACTTACAAAAGTAAAGTCCTTCCTGCAAGAGCAAGCAGCTATCCAGCCAGCAGACGTTGCAGTCCGATCCCTTTCCAGTCTATGCTACTGCAACCGCAAAGACTTCTGGGCATCTCTGTAGTCTGATGCCTTCTTCCTAATCTGGACTGCTGTTTAACCATTCCGGATTCCTGCATGCATGTGTGGAGTTCCGGGAATGCCGAGCACGCATGCGTGGAGTTTCGGGACTTTCTATTGTTTTTTTATTTCGTTTTTCTTTTTCCCTTTTGTTCTTTTTTTCCTTTTCTTTTACAGCTGGGCAGGCTGCAGTCCAATAGCACAAGTGGCCCCTGGACTGAAGTTTAAGTAGCAGCTTGTCCATAGAAAAAAAGCACCAGAAGGAACAGCTCTAGTAGATTGAGCCTGTACTGAGGTAGAAAGACAATTTCCATGAAAGAAGTAGCAAAAAGAAATGGCACAGAGATCCAGGAGGATATGGTTTGCTTAGAAACAGCCAACCCTACAGATCTGGCAAGCAAAGAAATTAAAAGTTATGTAATCAGAAAGAAAAGTTGTGTAAAAACCATAAAGTACAGTTTTGTACCTACCATAAATGTAGATGTCCGAACTGGATAACATCTGCAGTCATAACAACTGGGTTGTCCTGTCGTCAGGCAGCCCTTCGGTCGGCCGGATTCCAAAGTCTGGGTCCGGCTTCGGCTGATGTCGCACTTCACCCGACGTCATCTCTGCTGGTCTTGGGGTATAAAGGCATCAGCCGACGCCATTTTCCTCAGTGTTTCTTGCCCCAGATGCCAGTTGCCCTCTTGGAAGGCTAAATTTTGGATAAATGCCAATGTTTCCAAAAGATAGAAGGCAAACACAAAAAATAAGCATGTATGTACATATATACAAACAAATACACCATAAGAGACTCCCCCCACCAGCTAGCTATTAGGAGGGTAAATACCCTAGGAGTACCACAGAGGGGAAGGAGGGAGGGTAATCCTGACTGCAGATGCTATCCAGTTCGGACATCTACATTTATGGTAGGTACAAAACTGTACTATGTCCTTCATGGATGCATCTGCAGTCATAACAACTGGGTAGAATACCATAGCCAACTAGGGGAGGAGGAAGAAGAACTTATGGTGTGGTTAGGATCCCTTGCAGTACAGCGGTGGCAAACCCTGCTCGGGATCTGGAATACAGAGGTAAATTGTAATGCTTGGCAAATGTATGCACGGAGGTCCAAGTAGCCGCCTCAATAATGTCCTTGGTTGCCACTCCTCGTAAGAAGGCTGTGGTAGTGGCTGTTGCCCTTGTAGAATGAGGCCTTATGTTCTGTGGAATTGGTTTTCCATGGAAGGAGTAACAGAATCATATGCAATTTCCTATCCATTTGGAGATTGTCTGTTTGGAAATTGCTTTTCCTTGCCTTCCTGTTGCATAGGCTACAAAAAGCTGGTCAGTTTTTCTGTTACTTTTGGTTCTGTCCAGGTAGTAGCGTAGCTGTCTATGTACATCCAAGGTATGCAGCATTCTTTCCCCTCTGTTTTGTGGGTTGGGGAAGAAGGTAGGTAGGTGGATTGCCTGGTTTAAAGACACTCTGGATACCACCTTAGGCATAAATGTAGGATTAGTTCTCATGGACACTATCTTGGTGGAAGATTAGGAAGGGTTGTACTGCCATTAGGGCCTGAAGTTCAGAAACCCTCCTTGCTGAGGTTATTGCCAGTAGGAAAGCAGTTTTCCATGATAGGTGCTGTAGGTCTGCTGTTGCTGCTGGCTCAAAAGGAGGGAGTGTCAACTTTTCTAGCACAAAGTTCAAGTCCCAAGCTGGCAATGGTGGTTTCCTAGGAGGTTTTACATTCTTGATCCCTCTGAGGAACTGCCTGAGTAGAGGATGTGAAAAGACAGGTGGATCAAAGCTGTATTCTGCTGAAATAGCTGATGCATGTATCTTGATGGAGGAATAGGACAGGCCTGTATGTAGAAGCTCTGCCAAATACTCCAGAATGTTAGCAATATCTATATTCGACACATCTTTTCCTCTGTCAGCACTCCAAATGACAAACCTTTTCCATTTTCCTGCATAGTTCCTTCTTGTTGAAGGTCTGCGGGCTTCAAGGATAATGTCTTTAACCCTTTGGGAAAGATCTGGATTAGTTGCTGCTATGTGATGTTCCATGCAGTCAGTTTCAAAGTTTTTTGGTTTGGATGCATGATGCTGTAGTTGTTCTGAGTTAACAAAGGCATCAGGGGTATTGACCACATTTTGTCCCGAGGCATGCTCCTCAGCAATGGGTACCAGTGTTGTCTTGGCCAGTTCGGAGCTATCAGGATTATCCTTGGACGTTCTTCCTTGATTTTTAGTAATACCTTGTGTATCACGGGAAGAGGTGGGAATGCATATGCTGTCAGACCTTTCCAGCTGAAGGAGAGCGAATCCACCTTCCATGCAAGTGGGTGGAATGTCCTTGTGCAGAATTTTTTGAGCTGGTGATTTAGAGGGGAAGCGAATAGATCTATCTGTGGCATTCCCCATTTCTTTGTGATGGTCTTGAAGATGTCCGGGTGTAGCATCCATTCGTGAGCATCCGAGGTGGTTCTGCTTAACATGTCTGCCAGAGTGTTCTCCTTTCCCGGTACAAATATTGCCTGTAACTGGATGTTGTAGCTGAGTGCCAGGTTCCAAAGGTCCAAAGTCATTCTGCATAGGGGGTATGAATGAGTGCCTCCCTGTTTGTTGATGTACCACATGACTGTGGTGTTGTCTGTCCTTATCATCAAACGGCCTTCTTTGAGAAATGGTCTGAATTTTTGGATTGCCAGTTTTACTGCCAGCATTTCTTTTTGGTTGATGTGCAGGTGTAGCTGGTCCTGAGTCCACAATCCCTGTACGCATTTGTCCAGCATGTGAGCCCCCCATCCTAGGTCTGAGGCGTCTGTTGTGATGGTTTGGCTTGCTCGAAAGTTGAGAAAGGGTAGGCCTGGGTTTGACTGGCATGCTTGAGCCCACCATAGGAACTCCTGTTTTAGGCATGGGATTAGTGGTATTTCTGTTTCTAGGCTGTGCCTGTGTTGGGACCATAAATTCTTTAGGTACCACTGTAGTTTTCTCATATGCAGTCTGGCATGAGGGACCAAGATTATGCATGATGCCATGAAGCCCATGGCCTGCAGAACTTTTCTTGCTGTTAGCTTGTTCTGTTTTGTTAGTGCCAAGAAGTAGAGAGGGAGTTCTTTTTGTTTTTCTGCAGTTAGGAATGCCATTTGTCTTACTGTGTCCAATTCCGCGCCCAAGAATGTCCTTGTTTGGGATGGTATCAGCCTTGACTTTTGTAAATTGACTGTGTATCCCAGGGCTTGCAGCAAGTAAATGACCCTTTGTAAATCTGGTGTCAGCTTGCTTTTGTTGTCCGCTTGTAGCAGGCAGTCGTCCAGGTATGGATAAATTTGGATTCCCTGTAGTCTGAAGTGGGCGATTACTGATGCCAGGCATTTTGTGAATACTCTGGGCGCAGTAGATAAGCCAAAGGGCAATGCTGAGAATTGATAGTGCTCTGATCCTGCAAGAAATCTGAGGTATCTTCTGCAATTTGGTCGAATGGGGACGTGCAGGTATGCCTCCTTGAGATCTAGAGTTACCAGCCAACACTCCTTGCCCAGCATGGGAAGAAGTTGCTGTAGGGTCAGCATTTTGAATTTTGAGACAATGATGTATGTGTTTAAGATGGACAGGTCGAGAATAGGTCTCCAACTTTTTTCTTTTCTTGGAACTAGGAATAGTCTGGAGTAGAATCCTTTGCCTTGTTCTGTTATTGGTACTCTTTCCACAGCTCTCATCTTTGTTAATTGCATTATCTGCTGTAGAGCTTCCATTTTTTGATTTGGAGGCAGGTTTGGCAATCCTCTTTTGACTGGTAAAGTGTGGAAGTGGAACCGGTAACCTTGGTCTATGGTTTGCAAAATCCACTTGTCTTTTGTGATATAGTGCCAATTTTTCGAAAATAAGGCTAATTTTCCGCCTAATGGTGCTGCTATTTGTTCCCTGGTAGGCGGAGTTAAAGTCAAGTCACTGTGATTGTCCTGTTGCAGTGGTAGTGGCTGTGTCTGTGCCTCTGTTATTACCTTGCCACTGTCGTCCTCTGTAGGCACCCCTCTGGATTGATTTCTGCCTCTGGAACGCCTACTCCTGCCCCTTTGGGATCTTGTGGAGTCAGGAAAGGACCAATTTTGGCAGGCCAGTTCCTGCTAAACCTTGGGGCTGGACCTGTAAGAAATCTTTAACCGTTTGTACAGATTTTGCCTTTTCTTCCATTTTCTTCATTACCTGCTGGGCAGGTGTACCAAACAAACTGGCCTTATCCATAGGAGCATCTAATAATTTAGCTTTAACATGATCCGGTAAGACCTGTTCCTTCAACCATGCATGTCTTCTTATCACTGTGCCAGTCGTGGCTGATCTAAATGAAGCCTCCAGTGCATCATAGCCACATTTTAAAGAATGGTTACTAACCTGTTGTATGTTATTTACCATTTCTAATACATATTTCTTATCTATAGAGTCATCAGAGGATAGCTTTTTAGTTAACTGATCAAGCATAAACTCTTGGTATTGTATCATGTGAAACTGACAGTTTAAAGCTCTAGCTGAGAGAGTAGCAGAGGTGTAAACTTTTTGCCCCATCTGTCTAAAGACCTGGATTCCCTTTCAGAAGGAATAGGGTTTTTTGCTGTGGTCGAGGCTACTGCCTTAGGCCCCTGGGATATAGTTTTGGGGTCTGCAAGTGGGGCCTTGTATAGGTGGTGATGAGTGTCTGGCACCCTGTAAAATCTATCTGGTTTGGCAGGGGCTGGAGGTAAGGAATCAGGTGCAGTGCAGACATCATTAAATGCATCGTCCACAACAGAATGGACAGGAGGTATAGCTAAGGGCCTATGTTGTGGTAAGTGCAGAAAAGTTTTAAGTCTTTTTCTGGAATCTGAGAAATCCTGTTGCTGCCATTGGAATTGTTCTCTCATGGCATGTAAGGTTTCCCCAAAGGAGAATTCCTCTGGTGGAGAGGCAGCTGGAATGGATTCTTCAGCATCGGAGTCTTCATAATTGGAAAAAGGAGCCTCTGGCTGGTCTGTAATATCTGAGTCATCCAGAATCATCAGAGGACACAGGCTCGGGGCTCTGCTCTAGGTCTCTTTTCTGGGGCTGAGAGGCCCTGTCTGGGTGAGATTGAGATCCCCTAATTAAGGATATTAAATCTTCTGCCAGAGAAAGCATTTGTGAACTAGAAGTGGGCCTGGTTGAGGGGGGTTTAACAGGCACTGATTTAGTAGATTTGGCTGCTTTAGCCCTGGCAAAGGCCTTAATAGACATGGCTGCAGGAGGCCTAGCAGCACCACGTGCTGGGGTAGAGACATCCAAGGGGATGGTGTCTGATAAGTCCTTAGTAACCACAGTTGTAGGTAAAATTTCTGAGGCCGATTCAAGTAAAGTAACAGGAACCTCAGTAGTAGTCAATGATTCGGCTGTATTTTGATCAGTTTTCTCGGTTTCGGCCGAAACAGAGACACTCGCGGTTTGCTTAACCGTGGTTTCGGCCGAAACCGCGGACCGCGAGTGTCGGTCTTTTTCTTTGCGTTTTTTAACAATTTGGGTAGTCGGGAGGATCCGACGGCATAATGTACGCAAAATCTGAGCCGAAAAACTGTTCAGCAAACTCCGACAGACGCCTAAGCGTTCGTCGGTTGAAGGAAGCACAGGCCGAACAGGCTGCTACGTCGTGGTCTGGGCCTAAACAAGGCAAACAGTAAGAGTGGAAATCTTTATGAGGCATTTGTTTCCCACAAGTTAAACAGTTATTGACTTTTTCTGACATCGGCTGAGGCAAGAAAGAGTCCCCAACGGGGTACTTAGCTTTTAGAAGCCTTCGAAGTAGTATTCGGTAGTAGTAATCTCTGGATCTGACCGACCGGCACTTGCGAACAGCTTCTGCTTCGGGCGCCACGCGGCAAGAAAGACTGAGGAAAATGGCGTCCGCTGATGCCTTTATACCCGAAGACCAGCAGAGATGACGTCGGGTGAAGTGCGACATCAGCCGAAGCCGGACCCAGACTTTGGAATCTGGCCGACCGAAGGGCTGCCTGACGACAGGACAACCCAGTTGTTATGACTGCAGATGCATCCATGAAGGACATCCATAGATGTCCTTCTCTCCCATGCTGCAGTATTCTACTTTAAGGCCCTTAGCAAAGAGTGTCCAAACTTACTGTGTAATGTTACTATTAATCCAAATGGCAGTTTGACCAACAGCAAGGCTATTAGGAGTGTCCTCAAACAGATATGCAAGTACTCTAAGAGCTTAAATATCTCTAGACAGAACAGCCACAATTGAAAGGTTTAAATATATTTAATAATAAATAATAAAAGAACAAGAAAATACTCAGTAAACAATCACAGTCACTTTAAAGTTCAAAATCACAAGAAATATTTAAAACACTGCAGGACAGTCTCAAATAAAGAAAATTAAGCTACACTTCACTATATTCCTAACTGTATCAAAGAAATTCCTGTATCCTAGACTTACTCATATAGCAAGGAAAGAAATATGTGGTGAGTGGGTTTTCCAGCTGATGCTGTCAGGTCAAAAACAAAATACAAAATGCTCAGTCTCTCTCACACAGGGTTCTTAAATTAATACTTCAGATATTACTGTTGGAATACTTGCAGCATGACATCACGTCTTGTCCACTGACTATCCCTGGTGAAAACCCCAATTGCTAGAAACTGCCAGCCTTTAGCATTTACCTGTGAAAAATACATAGCCCTCAGATCTTTGCAGCTGCTGGAAGACATAAAACAATAAAACACTTACAAGACAATACAGAAGGCTCCCTAGTTTTAGACATCCTGTCTCCTTGCAGCTTTGAAAACATCTTTTATGGTGCAGTTATAAAACAATTTAATTTCAACTATAAGTTAACCCTCTACATTCTAGTTTCCACTGTTAAAATATAGACATTTACACAGTTACAATAGTGTACATACATTTCTGTTCTTTTCCAGTAGGGTACACTGTGGACACATCTCTAAGTTCAGTACTGTATAGACCCTTTTCACACACACTTCTCTATCAGTAGTTTGATATACACACAACACACAGTTCTAATACATTTGTAACACAAGCATATGAAGCATGTTGATATTCACAAATGACAATTATTTGCAAAATTCCAAACAGCTGAGCTGGCAATATCTCCCTCTGTCACACTTCTATATAAATCATATTAATATTCACAAATGATAATTATTTACAAATTCCAGACAGCTAGGCTGACCATATTTCCTTGTGTGACATAACTAACAATGGTAACGCAGTTTTACCCTGTTAAAGATGGGAGGGACAGAATAAGTACATAAAGAGAAATTACAAAGCAAGGTAAAGTTAAGAAATTAGTATAAAAATAGTAAAGAAACTCCTCCTGACGCATAAAAAGTGAAGACTAAGAGGCAGGATAAATTTAGATAAGAGTTAAACTTTAATCTTACAAAAAACTTGAACAGTAAAGAACTCTGCGAGAAGAAAACCCTACATCTGAGCGCAATGGCGGCAAACGAGATTTGAGGTATTGGGGATGAACTACGGTATTATGGGTAGAGAAAAGAGTTGAAGAGTTGGATCCAAAGGCTGAAGTATGTGGCAGAGCTGGATCTGAGGTTCGGATCCATAACCCATTCGTTGGAGGAGAATGAAAAGGACAACAGATCAAAAAGTTGCTCAGATTTGCAAATGGCTTTAGTCTTACTCAAATAATATCTGAGCTGTCTATGCAAATCCAAGTGTGAAGAACATTCTCACTAGCAGACTATGGAGAAGGAAAAAAGGAGGACAAACATACAGACTAATTAAGAGACAACTCATTAACCACCTTAAGCATAAAAGAAGGATTAGTACAGAGAGACACCCTGTCCCTATGAAAAAATAAGGAGGAACTACCATAAGAGTTTGGATTTCAGAGATACTTTCACTGAAAAAAGGGTCAAAAGAATAGTCTTCCAAGTAAAATATTGCAAGGAATCACTTGCAGATCACTAAAGCCAATAACTCTGCTGGTGAAGCACTATTCTCTTGCACCATAGCCAAATTATGGAACTCCCTCCCACCCACAATTACCTCCATACCATCATGCACCCACTTCAAAACTTTACTAAAAGTGCACCTAAAAACATGCTGGCTATGCCCTTGCAACTCCCACTCTAATATCACCCACCCCATCCAACCACTACCTTTCTTTCCACTCCACTAACTACCTTGATTACAGCAAGCTCATAAGCCTAGTACTTATTATACAGCAGGAACTTCTTATTGTAACATTTGTTAATATCTATTATGTACTTCACATATAAAGATTCTAGTTGTCTACTGATGTACCATGTTCTTCATCTGTAAATATGTTGCAAGTAATTGCTATGTAATCCAATGTAACTACTGTCTGTTTATTTTAACTGTGGAGCTTTTCTTCCCGGGCCCCACTGAAATTGGACCTATGTCCAGTCGGACACTCCCAGTCAACAAATGTAAATAAATAAATAAAGAAATAAAGAAGCTGAAGACTCAAAAGGAGCCCGAGTAAATTTTTCAAAAACAAAACTGAGGTATCAGAAGGTGGAATGGGCTTTCCTGGGAGGCCTAACATGAAGGATACCTTTAAGCCATTAGGACCTCAAACCTAAAGGCAAGGGGAAAAGGTCAATAGCAGGCAAGTAGAAATAGCTGAAAGGTGAGCTTTAACAGAAGAATACACAAACCCAACACAGAGCAATTCAAAAGAAAATAACACAGAACCAGAGGAATCCTTACAGGAAAATAGATCCTCATTATGAGATGGGCACCAGAGAGAAAATCTCTTCTATTTGGACAAATGATTTCCTGGTAGAGGGCTACCTGGCTTCCTGCAGACCCCTAAGCAGATCCTCAGAAAAAAGGTGCCTTAAAGAAATCAAAACTTTACCACCTACTGTGTCAGCTGAAGACTGAACAAGTGGGAATGGATCAGAAACCCCTTGTCTTGTGTGAGAAGGTCCACCCTATGAGTTAACTTGCCATGATTGCCCCTAAGTAAAGAAGAGGAAAAGTACAGTTTTGTACCTACCATAAATGTAGATGTCCGATAGGAATGCATCTGCAGTCCTTACAAATGGGTTGTCCTGTTGTCAGGCAGCCCTTCGGTCGGCCGGATTCCAAAGTCTGGGTCTGGCTTCGGCTGGTGTCGCACTTCACCCGACGTCATAGCTGCAGTTCTTCGGGTATAAAGGCATCAGCCGACGCCATTTTCCTCAGTGTTTCTTGCCCCAGATGCCAGGTGCCCTCTTGGATGGCTAAATTTGGATAAATGCCAATGTTTCCAAATAGTAGAGAGCAAACACATAAAATAAGCATGTATGTACATATATACAAACAAATACACCTAATAGATCCCCAAGCTAGCTAAAGATGGCAAATACCTAGGAGTACCACAGAGGGAAGGCGGTGGGTAATCCTGACTGCAGATGCATTCCTATCGGACATCTACATTTATGGTAGGTACAAAACTGTACTATGTCCTTCAAGGATGCATCTGCAGTCCTTACAAATGGGTAGAATACCATAGCCAAACTAGGGGAGGAGGAAAAAAGAGAGATTATGGTGTAGTTAGGATCCCTTGCAAAACAGCAGTGGCAAAACCTGCTCGGGATCTAGAGTATAAAGGTAAATTATAATGCTTGGCAAATGTATGCACGGCGGTCCAAGTAGCAGCCTCTATAATGTCCTTGGTAGCCACCCCTCGTAAGAAGGCTGTAGTAGTGGCTGTAGCCCTTGTGGAGTGAGGCCTGATGTTCTCTGGAGTTTTCTTTCCATGGAAGGAGTAACAAAATCTAATGCAATTTCCTATCCACTTGGAGATTGTGTGTTTTGAAATTGCTTTTCCTTCCCTTTCTGTTGCATATGCTACCAGAAGCTGGTCAGTTTTTCTATTGCACTTGGTCCTGTCCAGGTAGTAGCGTAATTGTTTATGCACATCCAAGGTATGCAACAGTCTTTCTCCCCTGTTCTGTGGGTTGGGGAAGAATGTAGGTAGGTGGATAGCCTGGTTTAAAGACACTCTGGATACCACCTTAGGCATAAATGTAGGATTTGTTCTCATGGACACTCTATCTTGATGGAAGATCAGGAAGGGTTGCACTGCCATTAATGCCTGTAGTTCAGAAACCCTTCTTGCTGAGGTGATTGCCAGCAGGAAAGCAGTCTTCCAGTATAAGTATTGTAATTCTGCTGTTGCTGCTGGTTCGAAAGGAGGAAGTGTCAATTTTTCTAGCACAAAGTTCAAGTCCCATGCTGGCAATGGTGGTTTCCTAGGAGGTTTTACATTTTTAATTCCTCTCAGAAACTGCCTGAGCAGAGGATGTGAGAAGACAGGAGGATCCAAGCTGTATTTTGCCGAAATAGCTGATGCATGTATCTTGATGGAAGAATATGACAGGCCTGTATGGAAGAGCTCTGCCAAGTACTCCAGGATGTTGGAAATGTTTACCAGTGACACATATTTTCCCTTTGCAGTACTCCAAATGAGATATCTTTTCCATTTTGCTGCATAATTCTTTCTTGTTGAAGGTCTGCGAGCCTCAAGGATAATGTCTTTAACCCTTTAGGATAAATTTGGGTTAATTGCTCTTATGTAATGTTCCAGGCAGTCAGCTGCAGAGTTTTCAGGTTTAGATGCAGGATGTTGTAGTTGTTCTGTGTTAACAGCAATGGGATCAGGGGTAGTGTCCACATTTGTTCCCGAGACATGCTCCTCAGTAATGGGTACCAATGTTGTCTTGGCCAGTCTGGAGCTATCAGAATGATCCTTGGACGTTCCTCTTTGATCTTCAATAGCACCTTGTGCATCAAAGGAAGTGGTGGGAATGCATATGCTGTCAGGTTTTTCCAACTGAAAGATAGCGAGTCCACCTTCCAAGCAAGTGGGTGGTACGTCCTTGTGCAGAATTTCTTTAGCTGGTGATTGAGTGGGGATGCAAATAAGTCTATTTGTGGTA
>NC_056741.1:811983276-812008322 GCF_019279795.1 Protopterus annectens | reverse complement strand
GAAGCCTTAATGCCCTTGGCCCTGTAAAAGAATCAGGAACCCTGTAATATCTGTTAGGTTTTCTGGGAGCAGGAGGCAAAGAATCAGGAGCCAAACTAGATTCTGAAAAGGCATCAACAATGTCTAGTACAGGAGGTATAGCTAAAGGCCTATGCTGAGGCAGAAGTAAGAAATCCCCAAGCCTCTTTTTTGAATCCGAAAAGTCATGGCTTTCCCATTGGAATCCCTTAGAGTATGTAAGGTCTCACCAAAAAAAAAAAAAATCCTCTGGAGGGGAAGCAGAGGAAATACAGTCCTCTGCATCAGAATCCTCATAAGTAGATAAGGGCAAATCCAGATCATCAGAAGAATCAGAAAAATCAGAATCCTGTTCAGAAGATTCATAAACAACTTCAGTCCTACGTCTTTTAGAAGGGGGAGGTTCCCCTGATTAGAGTTATAAAATCTTCAGCCATTCTTATCATTTATTTTTTAGGCATAGAGGCCTGAGCATCTGGCCTGGGCGTCGGTTTCTTAGGCATGGTTCGAGATTTTGGCCTAAATGAAGAAGGAGGCGTCAGTTTAATATGAAGTCCGTAGGCCTGAATACACCCTCAGAAGCCGGTGCCTGCATAGCGGCTCTGGACTCTTCTAAAGTAGAGACATCCACAGGTTCCATAGTTGAAGCATCTCGCGGCATACAGGACTCTGAATGGGTCTCAGTAGAGGCCTGCGAGTCAGAAGTAGCAGGTATCGGGGGCAGTGAAAGCACCTCACTGAGTACTGGCAAACTGGCAACTGGCTTAGGAGAAGCGTCGCCGGCAGCTCTGGCCCTCGGTGGCCTGTCTCTGTCTTTATCTTTACGTTTTTTCGGAATCCCAGTAGTTGGATGGCTAACCTACGACATTTCTGGATAATTAAACAGAGAACTGAAATATTTAGAAGCGAAAATATACTGATGACGGATAAAGCACAAAACCAACAGCAAGGTTAAGTCGTGGTCAGGGCCATGCAAGGAATACAGTATGAATGAAAATCTTTGTGAGGTATTTGCTTTCCACAAGTAATGTAATTATTAACTTTTACTGACATCGGTAAGGAGCAAGAAAAAGTTTCCCCAACGGGGTACTTAGCTTTAGTTGAAGACTTCGGTTCAGAAACTCAAAAACAAAAATTTCAGGAGTCGGCCGACTGGCTCTTGCGAACTGCTTCTGATTTGGGTACCACATGGCAAGAAAGACTGATGTAATGGCATTGGCTGCATGTTTTATACCCCTGACTACCTGATGTCATGGAAGAAGGGACAGCAACCGACGCAGGACCCAAAGACTTTGTGGGCTGGCAGCGAGATAGTCTGGGGATCTCAAACATGTCCAATTTTATACCCCTACACAGTCGAGCTGAAGTCATCATCCAGATGTACATCCTAGGAAGAAAAAGCTTTGGTACCCAAACCTAATGTCAGCAAACTACAACCCATCTTTTAAGAATACTACAACAGTGACTCAGTCAGGACATCTGGAGAACACCAGCTATATGTGAAGATCCTCAATGCCCTTTAGCCTTTTCTAAGCATTGTGGAAGATATTTGGCCTTATGATGGCTATTGAGCTTGTTAAAATGAGCATAAAGGGGACAGTAGGAATGTCAAATTCCGGGACTAAGCAGAAAAAACAAACAGAATGACAATCCCAACATGGAATCTGTTTTCTCCAGTTAAGACTAGTATTTATCCCAGAACTTATCTAATAGATTTGACAGTATAGAAAAAAGAAAGTTTCCCAAATAGGGCACTTAGCTTTACAATGCACTCAGGTCCGCAGACCAACCAACTGTATGGATGTGGATTCTTTGGGCTGTGATGGCAAGAAAGATATATAAGGTGATGCTGGCTGATAAACATTATACCCAGACATCCTGTTGTCAGGTGCAAGACGTCTACCTGGTCAGAAGGACGGAATTCATTTTCTGGTATTCGGGCTGGCCGAGGGCTACCACAGCAATAACAACTCTCATATTGTTATTACTGCAACTGTGAAACAAAATGAAAAAAAGTTATGTATTTACCGTAACGTTCCATCCGTGTTGTCCATTTTCATTTTTGCTCAACTGAGGGGTTTGTATCAAAGACATCGGATCTGACTCTGCTGCTGCAAAAGCTCGTGGCAACTTTGTGAACTCTCAAGCCTCTCCCTTACCCATGATGCACCATGCCTCATTACCTTGGATCTTGTTTGCAAGCTATTAAAGAAAGACATAACTCTTAGACTACCAAATATATCAGAAAAAAAATTGGCAAAGCCAAATCTGGAGCTCTGTAAAATCTGGGAGACACAGACATTTTGCTATATCCACCCGTTCTTCTATAAACCATAAGGTTGGTGGGGTGGGGAAGAAGAAAAACGGACAAAACAGATGGAATATTCTTCTAAGTACACAACTTCCTTATCTGATGTCAATTTTCCTTCTATCCTCAACTGATGGGACAGAGTCCCCAGCTACCTAAATCCCAAGGTGGACTCAAGGAAGGACATTTCTAAGCACCACTGAGCCAAAAGATGTCCTACCTATGGATACCAAATCCAGCTTGGAGTGAGTGATAAAGGTGTGGGGGGAAGTGCAAGTTGCTGCTGCACATATGTCATCCATGGAAGCCCTTGAATGAAAAACTGAGGAAGTTTCTACAGATCTGGTTAAATGAGCATGTATTTTCTTAGGAAAATGTATTCCCAATTTGTTAAAAATGAGATTGAGTCAGTAAGCCATTTGGCTAACGTGACTTTAGATGCCAGTTTAGCCAATTTCAGACCAGCAAAGGATACAAATAACTGATCTGCAGTTCTGATAATCTTTTGTTCTACGTAAACAAAACCATAACATTCACTTGATGTTCATAGGCAGCTAAACGTATTCTCGCTCGTTTAAATAATTTGGGAAGAAAAACTGGTAGGCTAATGGAATGGTTAATGTTAAGAGTGACAACTCTGGTCAAAAAGGATGCATTTATCTTGTAAGGAAATGCTATCCTTATGAAATATCAGATATGGAGGTTTCACAGACAATGCCTGGATTTTTCAAATTTTTCTGGCAGAAGTAATAGCAACCAAAAATAAGGTTTTCCAAGACAGAAATTTAAGACTACAATCATGTGTAGATTCAACGGATGGAAGGACCAAGTATTGCAGTACCAGATTTAGATCCCATGGAGGCTGGGATCTTTAAAAGGAGGTCTGAGTACTATTTTGCCCCATAAGGCGGCTTTACATAACTTATGAGAAGCCAATGAAAAACCATCAAATCCAATATGAAAATTAAGAATTGCTGCCAACTGGACTTTAACTGTTGAAAAACTGGCCCTTGGTTAAAAAGCAGCATCAAGAACTCTAGAACATCATGAATAGTAGCAGGAAAAGGGTCCACATGGTTTTGAAGTGCCCACTGTATAAATCTTTTTCCATTTACTAGCATACAGTTTCCTTGTGAATGGTTTAAAGGAAGATAAAATCTGCTGGACAGGGGATGACAACATCAGTTGCCTGGGCATTCCTGAAATTGGAGAAACCAAGCTATCAACTTGAGATTCAGAAGGTCCGGATGCATTATGCCCGTCAGGTGAGACAGGAGATCTGGAGTTGTGCCCAGAATTACACTGTTGAATTAAGTGAGGCCACAGGAAAGGAGATCAGTTATGTATTTAACAAAGAATAGTTGTATAAAATCTTACCATAACCATGGATGTCCTCTTCTATGTTGCAGTATTCTTTACCTATGGGGGTTCTAGTCCGCCTGACAACCCAAAGTCTGGCCTGTATACAAAAGCTTAATGCCACTGACTATGTGGGACGTCGCACAAAGGCACAGAAAACATCAGCCACAAAAGGGACATCCACACATACAATCTTCAGAATAAGAAAGCTCCATGAGGAACAGAAATCCAAAGGAAGATTAAGGAGTTGTCATCCTAAGAAAGAAGATGTAGGGGGGAGGCAGGTGAGATAGAATACTGCAACACTGAAGAGAAGGACATCTATGGTTATGGTAAGATTTTACATAACTATTCTATGTCCTTCTCTTCGATGTTGCAGTATTCTTTACAGATGGGAGAGTGCAAATGCTCAAAGGGAACCCAGGGAAGAGGATGGAGCAGACAAAGACCAAAACATTTTCCACAAATACATGCAGAATTGCCCTGGCAAATCCTGCCCTGGATCTGGAGATAGTGTCCAACTTGTAATGCTTTGCAAATGTATGAACAGATGACCAGGTGGCAGATTCCAAAATAGAGTACCTACACCTTTGAAGAAGGCCCCTGAAGATGCAACTGATCTGGTGGAATGGGCCTTAACGGAAGATACAGATTTCCCTTAAAAATCATAGCAAAACATAATGGCCTTAGAAATTCGAAGAAAGATTTGGTTTGGATACAGATAAACCCAGCACCTTGGGATGAAAGGACACAAAGTTTAAACTTCTTAATAGACTTAGTTTTGTCCAGGTAAAATCTGAGTGGTCTATGTACGTCTAAAGAATGCAGAATCCTCTCACTAGGGTACTGAAAAGGGAAGAAAAGTGGGCAACTGGATGGACGGATTCAGAGACAACTAATTCATCACTTTTGGCATAAATGAAGGATTAGTTCTCAAAGATACTCTGTCCTTGTGGAAAACAGAAAAGTGAGGGGAAGCCATGAATATCTGAATTTCAGACACCCTTCTAGCAGAGGTTAAAGCTACTAGAAGTACAGTTTTCCAGATGCAAAACTTTATAGAGAAGTTGATGCCATTGGCTCCAAAGGAGAATGAGTAAGCTTCTCCAACACGTAGTTAAGATCCCAAGGAGGAGGACTTCCTGGGAGGTTTCATGTGTAGGACAGCCTTTAAGAAAAAGGTTAACCTCCAGCCTGGAAGCTAAGGGGGGGGGGGGAGTTAAAAGCAAGCAAGCAGACAAGGCGGAACAGTGGATGTTGACTGGGGAATAGGAAAGACCACTGTTAAGCAACTCACACAGGTAAGAAAAAACTAAAGGAATATCTGCAAAGAGGGGATTCTCTTTTTTTTGGCACCACATGAACATCCTTTCCACTTGGAAATGCACGATTTTCTAGTATTTAGTTTCCTGGCCTTCTGCAAAACCCGAAGTACGTCCTTAAAAAACAGGTTCCTGAAAGGGGTCAAAAGTTGATCACCCCCAGGGTCATTTGCAGAGTTGAAAGATGTGGGTGAATCAGAGATCCTTTGTCCTGAGTGAGTAGGTCCATCTAGTGAGGTAACTTGTAGTGATGACCCTTGGGTAACTGGAGAAGGAATCAAGTCCTGTCTTTGCCAAACAGGAGTCACTAGCAAGATTTTTGGTTTGTCCTGTACAATTTTCAACAGGACTTTTTGAATTAAAGGGAAGGGGGAATGCATAAAGAAACATCCCCTTCCCTGTGAAGGACAGAGCATCCACTTTCCAATTCTGAGGGTGAGGGACCCTGGCACAAAAGACAGGAAGTTTTCTGTTCAGAGGGGAGACAGAGGTCCACTTCTGGAGTACCCAACCAGTGAACTAGATCCAGGAACACATGCCAGTGAACCATCAACTCATGGGATTGTATCATGGATCTGCTTAATGCATCTGTCACCATGTTCTGAGCAGAGGGGAGGTACACAGCATTCAGTGACACTTGATACTGAAAAGCCTATACCCATGCCTTAATGGCAAAGCGACGAAGAAGCTAAGATTTTGTGCCCTACTGCTTGTTTATGTAGCAAAAGATTGTGGCATTGTGTAAGAATCCTGAGGGGTCGTGGCAAGAATACGGGATGAAAGGTCTCCAAGGTTATAATCAGAGCCCTCATCTCTCTGATGGTGATGTGCCCCCTCTTTTGAGAGGGGGACCAAAGACCCTGCATTTTCCAGGCAACAAAGGGTGCTCCCCAACTTAAATCTGACGGAAGTAGTAAGCTATTGTTCTGACTGAGCTCTGTTTTCAAGCAGGGAAGAAGAGGGATCAAGACATCTAAGGGATGAGCATGCTGGGACCAAACTGTCTTAAGAAACCACTGGAACTTTCTCATATGTAGTTTGACAAAAGACAACATGGGTATTTGTAGAGGCCATGAACCCTAGCAGTTTCAGAAAAGTACAGTTTTGTACCTACCATTAATGTAGATGTTCGAGTGTAGACACTGCTGCAGTCATTACACTTGGGTTATCCTGCTGTCAGGCGGTTCCCCAGTCGGCCTGAGTTCCAAAGTCTTGGTCCGGCATCAGTTGCTGTCGCCTCCTCCCTGACATCAGTGCGGCAGGGGTATAAAAGATGCAGCCGACGCCATTTTCTTCAGTTTTTCTTGCCCCAGATGTCAGGTGCCCCCAAATAGGTAGGCAATATATATTGCTAATAAAACATACATAAGAAAAGTAAACAACAACTTTCAGTTACCAGCAAATACTCCCCATAGGTAGCAAAGGGAAAAATACATGGGTACGTACCAGCAAGTAAGAGGGGAAGGAGGGAGGATAACCTGGACTGCAGCAGTGTCTACACTCGAATATCTACATTTATGGTAGGTACAAAACTGTACTATGTTCATCGTGTTACACTGCTGCAGTCATTACACTTGGGTAGAATCCCAAAGCTGAGGTAGGGAGGCTGGTTCTATAAGGCATTAGGGGTGGCTATTAGGCCCTGCAGCAATGCAGTGGCGAAGCCAGCTCTGGATTTACAGTAAAAAGGCAGATGGTAATGCTTGGTGAAGGTATGCACAGAAAGTACAGTTTTGTACCTACCATAAATGTAGATGTCCGATAGACATGCAACTGCAGTCATAACATATGGGTTGTCCTGCCTCAGGCAGCCCTCGGTCGGTCGGATTCCAAAGTCTGGGTCCGACGTCGGCTGATGTCGCATTTCCCTCCGACGTCAGAGCGGCTGGGGTACATAAGCATCCATTCGTGTGCATCCATGATATTTCTGCTTAAGCTGTCCGCCAGTATATTGTCTTTCCCTGGCACAAACTGGGATTGTAGCTGTATATTGAGTTTCAAGGAAAGTTCCCATAGATTCATTGCCAGCCTGCAAAGAGGATAGGAATGGGTGCCTCCTTGCTTGTTTATGTACCACATAACCGTGGTGTTGTCTGTCCTTATTAGCAGATGGCCATGATGCAGAAAGGGTTTGAAGGCTTCGACTGCATATATCACTGCCAGCATTTCCTTTTGATTTATGTGCATGCGTAGCTCTTTTTGTGACCATAGACCTTGAATGCATCTGCCCTCCATGTGCACTCCCCATCCGTGGTCTGAAGCGTCTGTTGTAATGGTTTGGCTGGCTACTGGTTTGCTGAAAGGCAGACCCCTGTTTGACTGGCTTGCTTGAGCCCACCACAGAAATTCCTTTTGAAGGCATGGAATGAGTGGTATCAAAGTTTCCAGACTGTAACTGTGCTGAGTCCATAAACTCCTTAGGTGCCACTGTAGTTTCCTCATATGTAGTCTTGCTTGCGGAATCAGAAGGATGCAAGAAGCCATGTAACCCAGGGCCTGCAGGATTTTCCTTGCAGTCAGCTGGGTTTGTCTTGTCAGATTTTTGAAGTAATCTGGTAGTTGACTTTGTTTTTCTTCTGTGAAGAAGGCCATTTGGGTGGATGTATCTAGATCTGCACCCAGAAAGGTTTTTCTTTGGGATGGAACAAGTCTTGATTTGTGAAAGTTGACACTATATCCCAAGGCCTGAAGTAGGTGGATGGCATAATTCAAGTGTTTTACCAAAGTTTGTTGGCTGTCCGCTTGTATAAGGCAGTCGTCCAGATATGGGTATATTTGAATCCCCTGAAGTCTGCAGTGTGCAATTACTGATGCCAGGCATTTCGTGAATACTCTGGGCGCAGTAGATAAGCCAAAGGGCAATGCTGAGAATTGATAATGCTCTGACCCTGCAAGAAATCTGAGGTGTCTTCTGCAACTTTGTCTGATAGGGACATGCAGGTATGCCTCCTTGAGGTCTAGAGTTACCAGTCAAGACCCCTTGCCCAGCATGGGAAGGAGCTGCTGTAGAGTCAGCATTTTGAACTTTGGCACAATGAGATAAGTATTCAGTGCGGACAAGTCGAGAATAGGCCTCCATTGTTTTTATTTTCTTGGAACAAGGAATAGTCTGGAATAAAATCCTTGGCCTTGTTCTGAGAGAGGGACCTTTTCTATAGCTTTCATTTGCATTAAGCTGGAAATTTGTTTCAAAGCCTCTGCCCTTTGATTCGGTGGCAGGTCTGGCATGCCCTTTCTTTTTGGTAATGTGTGGAAATGAAACCTGTATCCTTTGTCTATTATTTGTAGTGTCCATTTGTCCCTTGTAATACTGTGCCAATTTTCTGAGAATAAAGAAAGCTTTCCGCCCAAAGGTGCTTCCAATTGAGCCCTGGTTGGCGGTGTCAAAGTAAAGTCATTGAGCCTGTCCTTGTGCAGCAGTTGAAGGTCCTGCATTACCTCTCTGGTTGGGAGGCTGCCATTGACGTCCTCTGTAGGAGCCTCTAGCTTGCCCTCTACCTCTGGCACGCCTGTTCTTGCCTCTCTGAAACCTCTCTGTGTCTGGAAAGGACCAATTCTTGGAAGGCCAATTCCTGCTGAATCTCGGTGGTTGTACTTGGAGAAAATCCTTGACTGTTTGTACGGATTTTGCCTTTTCTTCAAATTTCTTTGGGACCTCCTGAGCCGTAGAGCCAAATAACTTTTGCTTTTCCAGAGGAGCATCCAGCAGCTTTGCTTTAACATGGTCTGGCAGAGATTGTTCCTTCAGCCAAGCATGCCTACGTATGACTGCGCCAGTCATAGCTGACCTACATGAAGCTTCCAATGCATCATAACCACATTGCAAGAAATGGTTGCTAACCTGTTGTGAGTTATGTACCAGATCCTGAAGTGACTTGCAGTCTAGGGGGTCAGGTGAAGACAGTTTTTTATGCGATTCATCTAACAAATACTCTTGGTACTGTATCATATGAAATTGACAATTTAATGCCCTCAAAGAAAGAGTAGCAGAAGTATACACTTTTTTACCCCATCTCTCTAAAGCTCTGGACTCCCTTTCAGAGGGGAGAGGATTTCTAGCAGTGGCAGCTGCAACCCCTTTAGGGCCCTGGGAAATAGTTTCTGGATCAGCAGAGTGGGCCTTGTAAAGGTAAAGATGTGAGTCCGGGACCCTGTAGTACCTATCGGGTTTGGCAGGAGCCGGAGGGAGAGAATCAGGGGTTGTGCTAGAGTCAGAGTACACATCATCAATGACATTCAACACAGGAGGAATAGCTAAAGGCCTATGCTGATGCAAATGTAAAAAGGTCCTTAATCTTTTCCTGGAATCAGAGAATTCCTGGCCCTGCCATTGGAAATGCTCTCTCATGGTGTGTAGTGTCTCCCCAAAGGAAAACTCTTCAGGAGGGGAGGCCGAGGGAATAGATTCCTCTGCATCAGAATCCTCGTAGGCCGAAAAAGCCTCCTCCTGGTGGTCCGAGAGAGTAGAGCCATCAGAGGCCTCATCTGAGGAGTGGGGATCAGAGGGCTCAACCCTGGGCCTTTTGTCTGGAGGAGGTTGAGAGCCCCTGTCCGGATGAGGTTGAGAGCCCCTAATTAAGGAGATAAGATCCTCTGCTAAGCTTAGAATCTGTGAACCAGTAGAGGGTCCCTGAGGGATAACCTTGGTAGGCAAAGCTTTTGAGAGTTTAGCAGCTTTAGCCCTGGAGAATGCCTTAATGGACATGGATGCAGGAGGCATGGCTGCACCACGTGCTGGTGTACATTTGTTTAAAGGAATGGTGTCGGAAGGTTCCAGGACACCAGTTTCTGTTGGAAATTCAATAACAGACTCAGCCGGAGCCTCCGGGACCGAGGTAGTTGGAAGTACCAAGGACTCTGTTTCAGCCGAGACAGAGACACTCGCGGTAGGCCTGGCCATGGTTTCAGCCGAAACCGCGGCCCGCGTATGTCGGTCCTTGTCCTTCCGTTTATTAACTAAATGAGAAGTCGGAGTCTCCGACGGCATCTTATACGAAAAACTAGCCCCAAAAAATTCCTCTGCAAACACCGCCCGACGTCTAAGAGTGCGTCGGTTGAAGGAAGCACAGGCTGAACAGGCCGAGACGTCGTGGTCTGGGCCTAGACAGGGTAGGCAGTAAGAGTGGAAATCCTTATGAGGTATTTGTTTCCCACAAGTTAAACAATTATTAACTTTATCTGACATCGGCTGAGGCAAGAAAGAGTCCCCAACGGGGTACTTAGCTTTTTGAAGTCTTCGGTAGCTGAATTACAGGAGCTGGCCCACCGGCACTTGCGAACTGCTTCTGCTTCGGGCACCACGCGGCAAGAAAGACTGGAGAAGATGGTGTCTGCTGATGCTTTTATACCCCAGGCGCTCTGACATCGGGGAAAGTGCGACATCAGCCGACGCCAGACCCAGACTTTGGAATCCGGCCGACCGAAGGGCTGCCTGAGGCAGGACAACCCATATGTGATGACTGCAGATGCATCCTTGAAGGACATCATTAGGGTTATGTATATCTGGCATGGCTTAGTGGTAAATCACTGTCTATGGTGTGCAGTGTCCTGGGTTTGAGCCTTGCAGCGGCTGTTTATTTTGTTGCTAGGCAGAATACAGGCTGTTGGATACAGAGTGATTAAGGCACTTTAAAGCAGTTGTAAGCAGGTATGCGCGGTGCTAAGCAATGCTAACTTCCGGTTAACAGTTTTACACTGTTAGCTTCTAAATTGCTTAACCTGTGTAGGCAGTGCTTATCCCCGCAGAAACAGGCTTAAACCCGCTTACTGCTGCTTATAAGTGCTTACTCCCGCTTACCCCCATGCTAATTTCTTTAAAAGAAAAGGAAAAGGGCTTGATAGGACAGTAGTGAAAAAGGGTCATGAAGTGGGAAAGACAGTATGTAAATTAGCCAGGGATGTGCAGGAAGGGTGTAAGGAAGTTCCATAGCAGTTCATTTCTTCTACAGAAACAGCTGTGCATATACAGTGAAATTGGGGGTAGATTTGGACACTCAAACCCCTGAGTGGGGGAGAGGACAACAATAATTCATTGTGATGCCAATCAGACCAGATTACATGTCCATGCGTCCAATGGACACATGTGCGAAATGGACAGCTATGTATGGGGCAAAATATCTTTGTGGGAACAGATTGCCCTTTTTTATTTTCAAGTGAGAGTGGGATGTTGGGGAGGGTAGTATGTATATTTGGAGAAGTAGTTTGGGTAGGTTAACAGACAAGACAAACAAGATGCATAAAGGGGTGGTATAGGACACGTGGGGGGGTAAACACCTTTGACGGGGAGGGGTGTTTGAAGTCGCAAGCCCATGTGCCCCCAAATGGAAACAGTGGGACTGAGGTCCCCACTCATGGGCAGTCATCACTGCACCTTCACAGCCCCAAAGATGGCTGTGTTGGGGGCTGGGTAGGAGGGGCAGGCTCACCCTCTAATTGCGCCAAGAGGCCCTCAAGCTGGCGTAGCTGGTCTCGAATCTCCTTGTCAAGCTCGCTATGCACCACGGCCAAGACTTGCGGGCGGGTGACGGGTACCTCTTTGCCCTGCTCCCGGGGGGCCGAACCCCATCCTCTGTAGCTGTTCCAGACAAAGGTGGTGCACGGCCAACAGAGGAGGTCATCCCAGGCTGGGCCCCAGACGTGCTGGTGCCATGGCCAGCTGAGGTGGATCCACTGGGACCGGCCTTCCCATACGAGCTATGGAGTTGCAGGTTTAAGAAAGATATCGGTTAGTAATGGTCAACAGCATTCAAGACTAGTTATAACGTCATGCATAGGTATTCCCATTAACCCAAGACAACAGAATTACAACAGGTGCAGAGCAAGCAGAACATATGCATATATAGGACAACAGCATGCAGGTTTCACTGTTGGCAAAAGGCCACCAATATGGGAGTATTTTAACATGCACAGAACCAAATGTGAATATTTACAAACCAATAGGACATATGTCCAAACAAAAGTCTGGAGTGTACACGTACCCATTCAGGTGTGTAATTATGTTACTGTAGCACATATGGTGGGGGTGAGAGAGCGAGGTCAATTAACAACAGATATATCCCTGTAGTTTCACAACTTTCTTAGTCACTGCAGTGATCTGTCCTTTACATGTATTATTACACTACCCAATGTCCTTACTTTGTACAATGGTATGTTTATAGATAAGTATCTACATGGACTGTCTTATGTATATAGTCTACACCTCTTACCTGTTATAGCTGTTGAGGAAATCATTGTTAACACCACCTGACAAATACTACACATACTCCCAGATTCCATGTTGATGTTATACACATACCTAACAGTCCGTTATTGCACACACACTGGTCAAGGCTTGACAGGCTGCAGGTGTTAATGTGACATATTTTGGAATAGCTGTCATACACTTTGGGTGAGATGCTACAATGACAGGTTTGTTTCCATATACAGTCTCTTTTTATGCTCAGGTCTGACTATCCATTATATGTCAGTATAAGTTGCCTACATTTCTTGGATCATTACACTGATTTGTCAGGGGAACAGGTTACTGGGCAGCAGATTCAGGCCATTTATCTGGACATGCTGGACAGATCAGTACAGTTGAGGGGTATAACTATGCATACAGCTTACTACCTGAACATTATGCCACAGTCTGTACAGTTGATGGTTATGATTATGCTTACAGCGTACTGTCTGAACATTCTAGCAACGTCTGTAGAGTTGTTGGATCTGATTATGCATACAGCTTTCTACCTGAACATTCTCGCAAAATCTGTACAGTTGTGGGGTATGATTATGCTTACAACTTACTACCAACTCCTGGGATTCAAACCCTTGCTGTGTGTGGTAAAAATACTACAGTTGACATCACAGTACACTGTACTATCAGGAAATTGGTGTAAAGCATTCCAATGGTTTCTGTCCAAGTCTCCCTCAGTTCTATATGACTGTCCTCTTTGGACTTCAACATTGTTATACTGAACTTCCTACACATTTTAACAGCGTTCAACAGTGTGGGTAACACTGCTTAACACAACAGTACTATTTATAGAATGCAACACTACAACAACATGTGTAAACAGAATGTACACAAGCACTCCAAGGGTCATACATTTATGCACAAGATTTTTAACACCTTTTTCCCATGCAACCTATATGACAGTCTTCCTGCCATACTGACTGGTTTATTCAGCACATCCCATACACAATATATTTTTATACTGGTACAACACTTTGTAGAACTGTTATATTTGTTATGACAGTACATGCAGGAATATTACTAACCTGCCTCGCGACACAGCCTTTGCAGCCTAGCAACATGGGCTTGATGGTTCACAGCCCACTCATCTGCAGCTGTCAGAGAAATACAGTAATATGTAGCCATTGCCTTTCCATAGTATACACAAGCTAGGCAATCATTATCTACGTAGTAGAATGAGTACTTACTCAGTGCTGAGGCATCGGCCATCTGCCTTGCTTCTACGATCCACTGGTCCAAGAGATCACCCCTCTGCCGCTTCAGGTCAGCATGGTGATGCCTGACCTGCTCACCAGTCCAGGGGATACCAGTGGCACTGGTGAGATCACGACCGAGACTGTCACAGGCCTCCACTTTATACTGAGAGCACTGGTACTGGTCCCTGCAGTAGTCTCTCCTCATGGCATTTTACCAGGAGCCATACCATGAATCTGGACTCCTGGGTGCCCCAGCGCAGGGCTCTAAATAGAGTGCCTTCCCCAACTCCAGCCATTCTGCCTACAGTAGGGAGCTGCAACCAGTTATGGGATTTATTGGCACCTGTGGGGTTTAAATACGCCAGATTTCCCGCACTTTCTCGTGATTGGACGGTTTTGAAAAGGCTAAGCTATGGGCATACCTGCTTACCTAAAGTTTGCATTGCTTAAAGGGGCATACCACTGGGCAGTTTGAGTTAGCTGGCCTACACATTGCTTACACCTTGTAAGCTGACCTGTACAATGCTTAGCATTGCTTAATATCTAATTAGCATTACATTTTCTTTTTGACATTGACTTATTATTTGTTACATGTTATATCTGTGTCTGGTACCTTTGGTTCATGTATACGTACACTGTATGGGGTCGTGGGGACTTCAACACTTTATTACACCAACCCCTCAGATCTGGCCTTACTGCAGTACTCCAGTTCATATATTTATGTTATTTATCGAACACCATTGGTGTAAACAAAGTCACACGTGAAGTTTATTGTTATTACCAGGGAATCATTTGTTTCATGTGGGACGACCCAAAATTTGGGCTACATTCTTTGCGGTAATACCATGTCTACAAAAGTAAGCATGGCTGTGTTAATATGTGCATGGACTACAGCGTATGTAAGGCCTACGATACTTTGGTCAGGAGGGGAGGAGAAGTGGAGGATGGGCAAAGTGTGGTGGTGTGGTAGCTACGGGCTGGTAACCAGAGGAGGGATGGTGGCTGCTTGTGTGCAGCAAAGGTGGGGGTGGGGGAGCTGGAACTGTGGGTAATGAAATCATGGGTCAAGGAGAGGCTAGGTTGGATGGGCCTGTACTTGTCAGTCCGCCTAGTGGATGGGGGAGAGGGGAATGAAATATATGAAAATAACAATATAGTTAAACCATTATTTATATAGATCAAACAAAATACATTATACGTGGTAGTGTATTGCAGGGCGGACGTGTTTGGCTGTGGGGGGGTTGCCAATTACTGCAAGATGTATATTGTTTGGGGCCTCCCAACCCCATTAAAAGTGCATGTGGACATATATGTTAATGTTAATCTACCACTGCTATCTACGGATCAATGCCTATATATACCTCTATATATATATATATATATATATATATATATATATATATATATATATATATATATAGTTATATCTACATGTATAGATATGTAGTATCTGTTTAGATATGAATAATTACACACACATACACCTAGATGCTGGTATACATTCTCTGCACTGTTACATGACTGGGCTGGACATTATGTTACTGACATCAGATTTATGTATACCTGGCATGACTTAGTGGTAAATCACTGTGTATAGTGTGCAAGGTCCTGGGTTCGAGCCTTGCAGAAGCAGTTTATTTTGTTGCTGGGCAGAACACAGGCCATTAGATACAGACTGATTAAGGCACATTAAAGCAGTGCATCTTCATTAGACAATAATTTAGTTATCAGGAGGGGAACCTGTAGTGCCGTGTGTATACCAGGGTCGTGAGTTTCCCATATACCTGTATTAGACATTCCTATTAGGTTTTGTGTGCATACCGGGCTTCCTTGTGTGCCACGTATGCTTTGCAATACCTACAAATAAAACAGTTAGTGTAAACAAAGTCACACGTGAAGTCTATTGTTATTACCAGGGAAACATTCGTCCCATGCAGGACGACCCAAAAGTTGGGTGACTTTCTTTCCGGTAACACCATGTCTAAAAAGGTAAGCATGGCTGTGTTCATATGTGCGTGGACTACAGCTTGTGGTAGACTTAAGATACTTGGGTCAGGACAACATACCAGATGAGTCCCGAGGGGAGGAGGAGTGGAGAGTGGGCAAAGTGTGGTGGTGTGGTAGCTATGGGCTGGCAACCAGGGAAGGGATGGTGGCTGCGTGTGTGCAGTGAGGTGGGAGGGGGCGGAACTGTGGGTAATAAATGTATGGGTCGAAGAGAGGCCATGTTGGATGGGCCTGTACTGGTTGGCCCGTCTAGTGGGTGGGGGAGAGGGGAATGAACTATAGAACAAATAAAACATACAAGAAACATAATTTAAATTTGTATATAAATAAAACAATTAAATTAAAATAAACCTGGCAGTGTAGTGTAGGGCGGATGTGTTTGGCTGGGGGTGGGGGGTATGGCAATTCATACATGACGTATATTGTTTGGGGCTTCTCAACCCCATTAACAGTGCATGTGGACACGCATGTTTCTGTTAATCTACCATTGTTCTCTACAGATGTAAGGCCATATATATATCAAATCGGGAATGCCTGCTCTTTAGGCGGATGCTCTGCCCACTACACTATTGCAGTGCTGCTTCATTTGCATAAATCTTCCTTGTTATCCTCTTCAGCCTTTTAAGCTGCTTTAACCTTAGCTAAGCTATGGGCACACCCGCGCACCTATGGTTAGCTTTAATTGGCTTTTTACAAAAAAAAATAAAAGGGTTTCTTCATTTTATTTATATGTACTGTTGTTGTACACATGGGGGACTGTTGGTGGGGATATGCGGACACCTATGAGTGCTCTCGCTCATTTAACACTTTCTGCTGTTCTACATTCCGGGGTTTGTTTATTCTGAGAGCTCTGCTCTCAGACACGCCCCCTGCACTTGTACACACTCCGTGTAAGCCTGGGAGCTCAGGCAGCGCACCTTCATTAATACGCATGGCACATGGCCATCCTGCTCCTACACGGGCGCTTCCATGCAGGACTAAGTTAGTCCTGCACGGAAAATTAGTGAATCTGGGGGGTGACCTATAACCTGTACAATTCAACTGAAAAACCAACAAAAATCTGTTAGGGGGGAAAATATAAAAATAATAAGAAATGTACAATAAGTTGGTTGCGTAAGTGTGCACACCCTTTAATACTTTGAAGCACCTTTTGATTTAATTACATCATTCGGTCTTCTTGGGTAGGAGTCTATCAGCATGGCACATCTTGACTTGGCAATATTTGCCCACTCTTCCTTGCAAAATCACTCCAAATCTTTCAGACTGTGAAGGCACATCTTGTGCACAGCCCTCTTCAGGTCATCCCACAGATTTTCTATTGGATTTAGGTATGGGCTCTGGCTGGTCCATTCCAAAATTAAATTTTCTTCTGGTTAAGCCATCCTTTTGCGGATTTGGATGTATGCTTGGGGTCATTGTCGTGTTGAAAGATGAAATTCCTCTTCATCTACAGCTTTCTAGCAGACACCTGAAGGTTTTGGGCCAAAAGTGATTGGTATTTGGAAATGTTCATAATTCCCTCCACCTTGACTAAAGCCAGAGTTCCAGCAGAAGAAAAGCAACCCCAAACCATGATACTGCCACCACCATGCTTCACCATGGGGCTGGTGTTCTTTTGGTGATGCAAAGTGTTGTTTTAGCACCAAACGTACCTTTTGCAATTGCGGCCAAAAATTTCAACCTTGGTCTCAGACAATAACACATTTTACAACATGCTTTTGGGAGACTATGTATTGTTTTGCAAATTTTAGCTGGGCCTGGATGTTTTTCTGTGTAAGAAGAGGCTTCCGTCTTGCAACCACACCCATAGGCCAGACATATGGAGAATACGGGAGATTACTGTCACATGTAGTACACAAAATATAGTAAGAAACTGCAGCTTCGGCACACTAAATCAGGCTGCAAAGAGAAGATTTTAATGATGAATTACGTAATTCATCATTAACATATCTGTGCAGACTGATTTACTGTGCTGAAGCTGCAGTTTCTTAATATTTTTTGTTTTATATTTGCGGTTAATTCTGTTTTACTGGACATGTAGTACACAACCGGTACTCGCCAGAAATTCCTGCAGCTCTTTCAGTGTTGCTGTAGGTCTCTTGGCAGCCTCCCTGACCAGTTTTTGTTTCATCAATTTTGCAGGGATGTTCAGTTCTTTGCAATATCACTGTTGTCCCATATTTTCTCCACTTTTTGATGAATGTCTTCACTGTGTTCCATGGTATACCCAATGCTGTGGAAAGTTTCCTGTACCCTTCTCCTGACTGATACTGTTCAACAAGGAGATGCCTTTCATGCTTTGTAAGCTCTCTGAGAGCCACAGCGTTTACTGTAGCAGGCAACTGAGTAAATGTCAGGAAAATCCTTCTAGGACAGCTGAACTTTACTTGGGGTTAACCAGAGTCACTAACTGATGGCAGGTGTGTACCCAAGAAGAGTGAAAGCTGTAATTAAATCAAAAGGTACTTCAACAAAGTATGTTTTACGGTGTGTACACTTATGCAACCAGCTTATTGTATGTTTATTTTTTACATGTTTGCCCCCAACAGAATTGTTTTTCAATTGAACTGCACAGGTTATAGGTCACATTAAAGGTGGAAAAGTTTTGAAATGATTTATTATGATCTCATTTTTTATATCACAAAAGCCTGGCATTTTAACAGGGGGGGCTGTAAACGTTTTATATCCACTGTGTGTGTGTGTGTGTGTGTGTGTGTATATATATATATATATATATATATATATATAAAATGTTTATATATATATATATATATACATATAAAATGTTTATATATATATATATATATATATATATATATATATATATATATATATATATATATATACATATATATATATATATATATATATATATATATATATATATATATATATATATATATAAATACGTATGTATATATAAATATATGTAGAGACACGCACACACACATTTTATATATATATATATATATATACATATATATATATACATACACACACACACATATATACTACAAACACACACATATATATACTACAAACACACACATATATATACTACAAATATACATATATACACACATATATATATATATATATATATACATATATATATATATATATATATATATATATATATATGTATATACACACATACATACACATATGCATACATACACATACATACATGTATATACATGTAAGCACACACACCCTGAGTTTCATCGTATATGGCTGGTCATGCATGAATATTTGCAAAAAATAATGCTGTACAGTCTTCAGTGGTTTATCTTTTTATTCAACATTTTATCAGTCAGTTCCTTGCAGATGGTATTTAGTAGCATTAGTCAGTGTCTGCAACACATTTACAAGTACTTTTTTGAAGTAGCAGCTCATTTTCTCCCTTGGGTGGTTTGTTAAAATTTACTGTAACAAACAAAGTAGGTCTTCCTTACAGACCGTCTAAACTGGGATCTCACTAAAGCAAGCTTCCTACTGTCTGCATCTCAGAGTCAAGATAGTTTTATATATGTCAGCTTATTTAACAGGAATGGGCAGTATTTACTACTGAGCATCTTACAAATTTATGAAGACAGTAAGTTATCTGGGCAGTTACCAGTCTGGGAGTTGGTATACTTTTAACTTGGGCTTTTCTGCATCCACTTATCAAGTGATTAGAAATGGATAAGCAAGTTTGACTTATTTTTTCAGTATGAAGTAAAAATGTTAGAAATATATCTAGATGTAGATCCAGGCATCGACAGGTTCCAAGCTCTGTTATTTTGCTCTTGCTCAAGTCTACTATGTTAATTATGCTGTTACTTATTAGCTTGTGGGAAGGTCCTAAAGAACTCCAAGGCAAGTCTGACACGCATTTAGGATTAGTCTGTTAACATACAGATGGCTGTAAATCCTAATGTAGCTGCCATTCTACTATTTTTGCAATTGACCCTCATCTGTACAGATAATCATAGTCTACATTAAGAATGGCATCCTGGTTTATAGTTAGTGTACATGTTAACCGTATACAATACAAGTTAGTATTTTGGGTGATGGATGTTTTTGTTCCGGTTTATAGTTCAAATATGTGTTGCCAAGATGCACTACAAAAAGTTATGCAATCACTACAATGTTCAATCTGTGTTGTCCTGTTTCTTTCTTCCTCAACTTATGGGTTGAGATGCAATTCCTTGGTTCCAACTTGGCCATTGCAAAAGCTCGTAGCAACCAAAAACTCTCAAGCTTCTCCCTTACCTACAATGCACCAACACCAAGTACCTCAGATCTTGTTTGCAGACTTTATAAGAAATAAATATTCATCATATAGTGATGGAGACTATACCTGGAGCTCAATATTAGGGAAGTGACGTCCCCTAACCACTCACTCTTCCAAGCAGTTTTCTAAGGATGGGGGTTGGAGGGTGGGGAGTTGAAGAATGAAAATGGACAGCACTGATGGAATGTTATGGTGACTACATAACCTCTATCTGATGTTAATTTTCCTTCTGTCCTCAACTTCTGGGACAGATTCCCCAACTTCCTAAAATCCTGGGTGGACTCAAGGAAGGATATTTCTGAGTACCACTGAACCAAATGATGCTCTTCCTCTGCAGACCAGATCCCATCTGTAATGAGTAACAAAGTTATAAGGAGTAGCCCAGGTTGCTGCTGCACATATGTCATCAATGGACATTCTAGATTGAAAAGCTGAATAAATTGCCACAGATGTAGTTGAATGAGCTCATACTGGTTTTGATAAAGCAATGCCCACTTTGTTATAAATTAAAGAAATAAAAACCAGTCTGCCATCTGGCTAAAAGTTACTTTGGCAACTAGTTTCCACAACTTGGGGTGGGAGGGTTGCCTAATGGTCAAGGTGTTTGTCTTACAAACACAAGGTGCAGGGTTTGAGTCTCACAAGGGATAATTGGCTAAGCTTAAAATGGCTCGCAAGGGCAGTTAGCTTAGTACTAATCTATGAACCTAATCTATGAACTTTACTATTGAAAATGAAACAAATGTTAGTTTTCTTGATGTTTTTCATTTTATTTAGGTAAAAACAATAGTCTGTGAACATCCAATAAGTGTAACATGTATTCACCCTTGTTAGCAAATTTAGGAAAGAATACTGGCAAATTAATGGACTGACTGATATTAGAGTCTGATACCACCTTACAGAGAAAGGATGCATCAGTTCGGAATGCAAATCTAACCTTGTGAAAGATCAAGTATGGTCCTTTCGAAGACTAGGCTTGAATCTCTGAAATTCGTCTGGCAGAAGTAATGGCAACTAGAAATATTGTTTTCCAAGACTGATACTTAAGGTCACATCTAGCTGCTGGTTCAAAGGGGGTTGATTAGGTGCTTGCAGTACAAGACTGAGATTCCATGGTGGAGTAGAATCTTAGGCCTTAAAAGAGTAGTGCCTCGCAAAAAGACTTTGCAGCTTATGAGAGGCAATGGAAGAACTTTCAATTAAAATGTGCACATTAGATATCTATGCAAACTGGAGCTCAACTGTCACGGAACTAGCCCCTTCTTTACAAAGTAGGGCCAAAAATTCGAGGATGTTATGTACAGAAGCTGAAAAAGGATCAGTATTACTTTGATGTACCCAGTAGACAAACTGTCTCCATTTATTGGAGTAGGGCTTCTGTGCAGAAGGTTTACGGGAAAGATAAAAGTACATTTCAGACAGGGGAAGACAGCACAGGTTGTCTGGCTATTAACAGAATTAGGGAAGCCAAGTGGTCAGCCTGAAGCTTTGTATATCTGGATGGGTCATGCCTGCTGGGTGAGACAGGAAGTCTTGAGTCTGATCCAGAATCCAAACTTCAAGAAATGAGTGAGGCTAAAAGAAGGGGAACCAAATTTGTTGAGGGTAGTAAGGTGCAATAAGGATGAGTTTGCTCTTCAACTTGGCAGCTTTCTGAAGGAATTTCAGAATGAGCAGAATTGGTGGATAAGCGTAAAGTACAGTGGGGGACCAATCGTGAAGGAGAGCATTCTTTTGTGATTCTGCCTGTGGGGAAATTAGGTCAAAGTAGCTGCTGCATTTGCTGTTTCAGATAGATGCAAAAAGACAGCAGCATGGCTGGCCCCACAGGTGGAATATCATTTCCATCACATTCTTGCTGAGAAAGCACTCGTGAGGTAGACGAATGCACCAGCTCAACTTAATTGCACTGGAATTCCACGGAATGTGCGCTGCTATAAGAAAGCAGTTGGATGAGATCACCCATTGCCATAACCTGACCACTTCGACAAAAGGGTAAGATCTAGTCCCTCCTTGTTCGTTGATATACCAAGCAACTGACTTACTGTCATTCTGAACTGCAATTGTCCCCCAGGGGAGAGCATCTTGAAGGGACTGCAATGCTAAAAGCACTGCTCTCATCTCTAGGGTAGTGATATGCAAGCTGGCCTCTTTGGGGGACCAAGTGCTTCAGACTGTTTTCCCCAGATAATGCCCCTCCTCCACCCCAACTGGGGTCACTATTGGCCTTGGACTGAGGGGGAATATACAGACTGCAGTGTACAACTTGATCGGACTTGAGGCAGCACCTGAGACTCCTTTTGCATGTGTGGGTGTATCATATTGGAGTTGACATGTGTTGCAAACATCCACTGTAAAATCCTCATGTGAAATCTGGCTAAAAGTACTAGAATTATAGCCGCTGCCACTGATCCCAGAGCTTGAAGAACTAAATGGGCTGAAATCCTGGTACTGCAGATCATCTTTCTGACCTGTGAGCTTAATGTCTGCACTCTTAAGGGAGGCAGTGATGCTACGGATGACTTTGTGTTGAGAAGGACTCCTATGAACTCTAAACCTGGAGTTGGCACTAGCTGAAATTTTTAGTAGTTTACGGTTATCCCCAGAAGAGAACATATCAGGAGAACCTGGTCTTTTGCTGTTAACAGATGATACCTAATCAGAGCAGAAATGAGCCAGTTATCTAAATATGAAAACACCTGGAATTTCTGCAATCTCAAGAGAGCTGCAGTTACTGCCATGCACTTGGTAAACACCCGGGGGGCTGTGGTGAGACCAAGGGGCAGATCTCTGACCTGGCAATGACAGGCTCCCGGCTAGAAGCTTAAGTATCTTCTGTTCATCTTTGCAACAGAACACATCCTGAAGGTTCATCGAGCACATCCAGTCCTCCTTGCCCAAAAAAGGGGAGAATGGACTGAACCATGACCATCCGGAACCTGGTGCGAACTGACTTGTTTAAGTTGTTTAGATCCAGAAATGGTCTCCAGTCCCGTTTTCTTTAGCACTAAAAAGAATCTTGAGTAAGTTCTGGATTCTATCTGGGGAGGTAGGACCTCATGGATGACCCTTTTTTCTAGCAGCCTTTGTACTTGAATTTGCTGCTTGTTCCTTCTGACTGGGTGAATCATCAGGGAATTTTCTTGAGGTTCAAGAAGGAAGGGAAAATGGTATTATATAACCTCAGGAAATGATCCTCTGCACCCAAGTATTGTATCTGTTATTTGTAGCCAAGCTCTCTGGTACAGGGATAGTCGACCCCCGACTGCCTCCAGAGGAGGGGAACCAGGATTCCTTTCAGGAATGCTGGAAGGGTCTGCCAAAGAATCTCTAGACTCTTGGCTTTGTGGGCCACCTCTTTCAGGAATGCTGGAAGGGTCTGCCAAAGAATCTCTAGACTCTTGGCTTTGTGGGCCACCTCTTTCAGAAATGCTGGAAGGGTCTGCCAAAGAATCTCTGGACACTTGGCTTTGTGGACCACCTCTGCCGTGGGGGCAGCGTCTACCATTGGAGTTCCCCCCTCTAGCCCTGCAGAAACTACTTTCATGCATAGCCTGGAAACGTCCCTTGGACATTTTAAACCACACTTTCCCACTCCCTCAATGATTCCTGAAAAAGGACCTTTGCAAGGTGGAAAAATGTACATCCATGGCAAACACGGTATTTCCTTCATTTTCACACCTAAAACAATGAGGAAAAAGGTAACACAGAAAAACTAATCAGTTTAAAAACTAAGAAAAATCTACCAATGCTAGACTTTCCACTGTGCGATTTCCTTAAACCTCTTGTATTAGAGGTGACATGGGATATATGCAAATGACCCTTTGAGGACATCAGGTGTTTCAGCTAACTGACCGTTCTGAATGCCCATGACTTTTTCTTTTAAATCTATTTATGGACAAATTCAGGCGGATTTGTCCATAGATGGACTTAAAAGAAAAAAGTCATGGACACCCAGAACCGTCATTTAGCTGAAACACCTGATGTCCTAAAAGTGTCATTTGCATATATTCCATGTCACCTCTAATACAAGAGATTTAAGGAATCACGCAGTGGTAAGTCTAGTATTGCTAGACGACTTTTTTTGTCCATTTCACACCTGGATAATGTATCTTTTTCCTTGTGGCCAAACAAAGACATGCCGTCAAAAGGAGCACCAATGAACAAAGACTTGAAGGGCTCAGCAAAACACACAAGCACATCCAGGCGTGCCTCCTTATAGAAACCCCTAAACCTGCTGCCTCGGACGTTCCTTCAGCTATGTTCAAAATGAGCTTCATGGCAGAGCTGTAAACAGATTACAGGGTTACCAACTGAGAAGTCACAGATGCTTGCACTTCTTCAGAAACAGATCATGTGAGGGTGACAAAGTTCCTTAATGTTGTCTCTCTGTAACCTGGTGAAATGTGCCAGATAGTTCAGTGACCATAAATCGAAGGTCACTAAAGCAGACACGCTTTCCAAACCTGTGCATCATCCGAGACTCCTCCTTGGGGGAGATGAACAGTGGGACAACTCGGAAAGATTCTTCTTAGTAGCTGCCACCATAAACCTTTCACCCAAAACTGCTCGTCTTCCAGTGTTGCCATAACTTTGTCAGGTCTCTGAGGTACTGGTTCAATGGTGTCAGGATCCTTCCATGCCCGCCGAGAAAAAAACTCAATGGGCTTGCCGGCGGGCAGAGTCACCCAGGAGGTAGATGGACCAGTACTGAACGCCTCCAAGAATACAGACTCTTCGGACAAAGCGCTGCTGGGTTTCCAGCCACCTCTATGTTTTACGATTTCAAGAATGTCTCCAAACAATACATCAAGAGATGACTGTGGGGACCCTTCACCTTAAGACCGAATCTTCTGTGATAGATTCCTATGGGGAATCCAAGTGCTTCCTCTTGCATGTCTTCTTTTTAGGGACCTCCTCAGTTGGATGCTCTGGGGAGGTATCAGAAGTAGTCATAACACCCTGTTGGGAAGCCTGGGGGTTTGGTACCAGCTGTCCCTATGGAGAAGAGCAGTGAAACTCCAAGCACAGAGACAGCAAGGCTGCACACTGAGAATCTTAGGGGGGGTAGGAGCAGTCTGTGTTGGCAAAGCAGGCAAGGCTCTCCACATACTCTCTCAAAGGTAGACCTCCCCAGAGATGGACAGGACCCCGAATCCGAAAAGGCAAGCTTTTGGACCACAGTCCTTTCCTGCTCCAAGAAGAATCCCCCCAAGGCATAGGTTGGAGCTGAACTAACCCATGCCAAGGCTCCATGGTGCAGAGATGGCTCCAAAAACTTTGGAGTTGACTCTAACCTCAGAGTCAACAGGGTAGCCTTGGCTCC